>NC_049213.1:32060641-32095641 GCF_013347855.1 Anguilla anguilla | reverse complement strand
ATCAGGCCGTACCCGGGACGCGTACAAGCCGTGTTATTCAAGACGTCCCCCGTGCGAGGCACAAAGTATCCCATCTCGGTAATGGGAGCGTTTCTGCTCCAGCGATTGATTTTTTAAATTTTTTTTTTGAGTTGAGGGGGGATAAAGGCAGAAACGATTGGCCTCGGTTTGGCTGGCAGATACGAGTAAACGGTGGAACTGTGCCTAATTTGAACCAGCTTCAAAGAGAGCACCCCCCCCCCCATCCCTCCCTCCCTCCCTCTCCCCCCAATCTTTTCCCCATGCTGGTATGTTCGGCAGAGTAAACTTATCTGGACAAGCCTGTCAGGGACCACATGCGTATGCACAGACAGGCTGGGGGGGGCGGGGGGAGGGGGGGGGGGTGCTCGATTACCCCACATCCCAGAGTCTACTTCCCAAAACATCAAAACATAACTGCTGCCCCCCAAACCCCCCCCCCCCCCCCCCCGCTGCCATCTGGACCCTCTTTCCCCTTCAGCTTCATGAAAAGACTTCTTTTTTTAAAAACAACTTATTAGTCCGATTCCCCCACCCCAACCGAAAACACATAAATAAATAAATAAATAAATAAATAATGAAAGCTGAGCACAAGAGAGGCAATCTCCCGAGCAGCCATGATTAGACTCCTTAAAGTTCCGCGAGGGCTCGGTCGCTTCGCTAAATGAGACTATTCATGCCGTCTCCCAGAAAAAGAGGAGAAGCACGCGCGCGCTTTTTTTAAATGCCGCAGGAAATATTCTGAAAGGGGATAAAAGCAGCCGGAGAGCCCCGATCTGCCCGAAGCGCTGGCGCTGGAAGAACACAGGGCCGTCAGGCAGCTGCGCAGCGCTGCAAGGCAGGGCCTGGGAGTGATGTCACAGAAAATACACTCCAAGAAAACAATCAAGGTTTTGTTCTCAAAAGAACCTTTAAATAAATACATCTCGAGAGAACCGTTTTCGGCTAATTCTTTGAAAGATTTCTAATAGGAAAATGATCATAAAAACCACCAAAAGCGCTTAAATAAATAAAATAAATAAATGACGGAATGGGGGGGGGGATTGGGGTGGGGAGAGGGGTGTCGCCCAAGCAGGATGTTAGCAGCTGAGCTAATTCCACGATTGGCTGAGAGATTACTGAGGCTGCCAGTCTGACAGGAACGCTCGGCGAGGGGGGGGGGGGGGTGGGTAGGCGCAGACGGCTCCCCTGGTGTGGCACAGATGGGCCCCCCCGTCAGCCCCTCTGTCAGCAGCAGCGCCTGGCGCTCGCGAGCGTCCCAACCCAGCGGCGGCGGCGGCGGCGCGGATCAGCATCGCCACGGTGAACCGCCGTGCGCTCCACCCTCCCCGCCGTTTAATTAGAGCCGAACCGCTGCGGATCGCAGCCCCTGTCGGTTCCCCTTGAGTGCTTTTTTCTTTTCTTTTTTTTTTGTTTCTTTCTGTTGGCGGTGCAACGTATCAGGAGCCCGCAGGCGCCGGTATCTCTGAGCTGGGGAGGGGGCGGAGTGGGGGGCTGGGGGGTGTTCTCGAGGACAGCCCGCACCCCTCTCACTTTGGGAGATCCCTCCATGGCTCAGTGCCCTGGGAGGGGGATTTCTGATTGAACCAGGCTCTTCATTTTTCCCTGTATATTGCCTGTGCAGGTAGGACTGGATGGACCTCTGAATAGGGATGCACCACTGCCTCTTTCAGATCCAGTGTGCCCCAAAATTCAGTGATGAGATCCTCTGCCCTGTGATACCCTGAGAAGCAAAACTCACAACTTCTGCATTTATTTCATAAGATTTTTAAAGCAGAAATTAGACAATATTAGAAAAATGTCAAGTCCCCCTATTCTAAATGGTAAATGGACTGCATTTATATAGTGCTTTTATCCAAAGCACTTTACAATTGATGCCTCTCATGCGCCAGAGCATTTAGGGGTTAGGTGTCTTGCTCAAGGACACTTTGACACGCCGAGGGCGGGGTTTGAACTGGCAACCCTCCGACTGCCAGACAATCGGTCTTACTCGGTCTTACCTCCTGAGCTATGTCGCCCCAGCTATATTCTAATTCCTGGGACAAGTGACCATCGGTTGTTTAAAATTTCACAGGGTTACCATATTACTCTAATTATTTATGAGTGGAAAGTAGTGCGTGTCCGGACATTGGCTATATCCTTTTGAAACATTTGTAGAGTCTACATTATGAGCTAAAAATACAAGACAAGGAAACCGGAGATGAGCACCTGAGACAACCGAGTATGACAGCCAAGAACGCCACAGTATTGTGAGGACAAAAGAAAAGGAAAAAAATCAATTAGAGCTACTGCAGAAAGTTTCTCCTTCAGAAACAAACTACTGAATGACTTGGGGATCGCCAGCAATCGGGCGGTCTGCGGAAGAGACATCATAAAGAGATGACGGGATGATAATAAGTTGTGAAAGGAAATGATAATTTGTCAGCTGGAGTAATTGGCAAATATCACAGGACACTGTGCAGAGAAGACAGAGAGAGACAGGCAAATTACAGAGGGCACTCTGCCAGGTGTAAAAACAGAAAGGTGAAACTGGAATTTGCTAATAAAAAGATGAGACAAAGATAAACCTTTCACCAGAGTGATGGAATAGATGAACATGTAGAGGCAGTGTGATGTGTGGCTGCATCTGGGACCAGTGCAATGGTCTTCACCAGTGATGGCAGCAACAAAATGACAGCTGAGGTCGAGCACAGATTGGGCGACTAGGCCTGGCTCGCGGTTGGCTTTCCAACTGATCCCAAAGGTGTTGGATGGGGTTGAGGTCAGGGCTCTGTGACCTCGCTGTGTGCCTGGGGGATATGTCATGCTGAAAAAGGACCTTCCCCAAACTCTTTCCACAAAGTTGGAAGGACAGAATAGTCTAGAATGTCACTGCATTAAGATTTTCCTTCATTGGAACTACGGGGCCTAGCCCAAACCATGAAAAATGGCCCCAGACCAAGGAGTAGTGTATTTTACTGTTATATTTCTGTTTGGGGCTTAAACTAAACAGTGGAAACTGCCATGAATTCAATCAGACTGACTTTAGGACCCCTGTATGGCTACTTCTACTCCCAATACTACAATTACCACTACTAATAATAACATTTACAGTAACGAACTAGAAGAAGACAACCATTAAACCCGTAGCATAAAGGATAGCACAGTCCAGGGTTGTGGTGCCATTTGCAGAATGGTGAGAAGATTCAGTAACATTTCATAAAGATAGCGCCTCAGGCACTAAACACCAAACACACTATTGCAACAGTCTTGCTACACCTATCCCCCCCCCCTCCCAAAACAACCACCAACCCCCTACTCTGCAACTCACTTCTGTGCACGGCAGGGATGCCAGCATCAGTCTTCATTAATGACCTGAACACACTGCCGAGAAATCACACAAACCGGCACATCAATTCTTCGGTTATTTTGGGGCGACTGCCGGGATCCGAAACCAGTGAAGAGAGAGAGGCCCTCACATATAGTTCCTGTGCTGTCAGCTGGGAGCATGCAATCTTTGATCTGGGGGATTGTTTTGCTTTTTATTTTCAGTACCTTAAATGCATCTGGTTGCCGCATTTGGGTCATGAGTGACTAATGCTGTCACACAAAAGTAAAGACTCTCTGAAAGGTTATTCCACATTTGCAGGCCATTATTCTGTCCACCCGTTCCTTCAAATTCTCCAAATTGCCAGTGCTGTTAGATTAGGTCACAGCACGATCGTTTCACACACTGTATATATTTATAATGAGCAGGAATTTAATTTTTATCTAACGTGGCTGTCTGGATGTTCCTGCCCGCTCCCCCCGCCCGCCCCCCCCCCCCCCCTTCACACCTCTCAGCTGGCTGTTCCAATTATAACTGTTACATTCTTACAAGCTGTTAATTATTCTTAATCAGACACATTTAATATCTAATTACGGAAGATTTACTCTCTTAAGGCCATATTATGTCAAAAAATAGCTAGAAACGTCATAATGAATGAATGTCCCATATTCACAGTCTAGGACTTTAATCAGTCAAATCAGTCTTCAGACAAGTGCTTCCATTTTCCAGAATGTTCTTGAGGCGAATCATTTTTTTCGAAAGGCATTAGACTTCTTAAACGCTTAAATTATAGACTGGCTGGTTGATATTTATGGGGCTGTAAAATTTTAACGATGCTCCCAACAACCTAATTGATTGAGAGATTGGCTGGAAAACAAAAACAAAAATGAAAATATAAAGGAAAAGAACAGAGGTATTTACTGCACACCTTCAGCTGGAGCGGGCCATCTAGTGCATGCACATCTGTGGTGTTCATAGCAAACGTAGGGCCTGCGCTTATCTGTTTCTACCAATAATGTGGGGGACTGTTGCAATTTGCATTTGTGCTACAATGTAAATGAGGCCGGTTTCCCCATCGGTGTTGGTATTGGCCAATATGACCGGGCAAACATACATTCCTGATATCGGTCCAGAATTTCCATACCATGAATTCCTCACTGGAATTCAGTAACAAGGGACAAGAACGCAACATTGAACACACAAGCATGCTTGTGCTAACTAGAGCAGGATGAGACAATTCTACAAGGTGTTTGGTGCCTGTAATGCCTGTAAAGGTGGGGGTAGGGAGGGGGGAGGGGGGCATGCCCTGTAATCCAAAACGTGCATGCAGATATCCAGAGCCTGGATCTTCTTCACAGAACACTGAGAGTCCCTTTCTCCACGTCCGCTAAGCAAACAGCGCTGATAAGGCTTGACGCACAGCATTTGATGTTTAATTAAAACCAAGCAGTGCTATCAGAGCCGTTTGCAGAATCGTATAAATGCAAGTAGTTATTTATTTATTTTTTAAATAACAGTGAGGAGCTTGCCAAGGGCTGAATTCTGAAGGAACCTAAACAGTCACTGAGTCAAAAAATAATGAAGTAAAAGCAAAACAAATAACTTATTTTTCGGGAAATTTTATGCACCTGCGCTAGGACTAGGAAGCCATGCTAATGAGGCATATGGCAGTACAGTGATAAACTAGAGAATGCAAACTCCACCCTGATGTGGCTTTGCAAACTTCCACACAGTATCCTCAACTACTAACTGCTGACAGAGGCAGAGAGAGACAATGCACTTGCAGTTTGCCAGTATACTGGCAAATTCTTGAATTAAATTGCTTCTAAATTTCATTTCGCTAACAAAATAGAAGTCAGTCTTAGAAGTCTTAAGGGTGCATTTGCTGTCTGGCAGGGCTTCAGGTAGAAGCAGAGGGAGCAGGTGAGGGTGCACCCTCCCAAGCTGTTATCGGAGGCTTCCAAACGCACTGATGGCTTTTCCACCTTAATCCTCAATCACACCTTCTCTGACCTCTCTGCTTCCCCCCACACACTTTTCTCCCTCCCTTGGAGGTCAAGGAGACTGAGTTGATCACAGGACCGACGGTGACCCTTGACCCTTAAGTATAAAGGTCAGAGTTTGACCTCTCCCCGCTCAGCTCGAGTGCCGGGTCCGGTACCGGACCTGAGCAGACGCCGCGCAGACAAAGACTGACTGAATGATGCACTGGAACAGGAAGAGCACCTTTAGAGACAGGAAAGACAGAGAGAAAGATAGAGAGCACAGAGCTATGAGTAGCAGCACTTAGGGGGCGGACTGGTGACGTGGGAGCAGGGACCGCGAATGAAACAACTCATCGGTGCGTCACGTGTCCCAGGTTATGGAAGAGGATGTAGACGTGTTTCTATGACTGGCACAGCGTGAAATGTCAGCCCATCGGTGACATTTAACCATCCAGACACGCAAACGCAGCACCTGTCACATATAGACAGAAAGACACACACACACACACACGCGCGTGGAAAAGCAAACACACACAGACACATAAACGCTTCATCACCCCCCCCCCCCGACTCACCGCACGGGCCCTTGTGTTTGACGGGGATGTGGGTCTTGGTCTGGCACTCCGCCAGGCGCTGCTCGCAGTCGTTGTCGTAGGTGCGCCCGTCCTTGCCGCACAGGGGCTTGTAGGTCCCGTCGCACTGGATTGGCTCGCAGGAGCAGCGCTGTGCCCTGGCCTCGACCACGCACACGGCGTTGAACTGGCAATCCTCCTTGCACTCCTCTGGACAGGGAAAGGACAAATGAGTCTGTCGGTGCCCCCCCACACACTGTACACTGGAATAAACTCCCCACCGTCCACGGGCTGCACCGTCTCCACGGGAACAGAGATCACTTTTGACTACGCTGCGAGTCTGGCGAATGTGGATGGACACGGTTCATCGAGATTCACTGCACTTATGTGGCCCTCTAAATCCGTCTTTCAATAACAGGGATGACTTGAATTAATTAAAAGGCTAATTATTTAATCAATTGGGTAATTAAGGATGAGATAACTATCTGCCCAGACACTCTGGTGAGCACCCTTGGTTTTCAAGCAAACAGAAATGTAATTCAGCTAATGAATTAAGACCTGTAAATATGGAGTGATGACAGAGTTCATTCAGGGTTGCATCTGTTCTGTGATTATCATGTGACCTTATATCCAGTTTAATTATAATTAAGTCATTCACATAAAGGCCAGTGTAAATTAATTAGTGAAGTACAGCAGAATTCTAGAGATGGTGACTGTAATCATTACTTACAGTACTGTAGCCTATTAAGAAGGCTACTCTCATTTTATAGCCACACATAAACATGCAGCTTAAGCAATAACCAGACCAACAGTAACCATATCTCATTAGATATGTTTTTTTCCCTTTGTAGAATCCATTGTATCCTCTTTTCAGTGGCTCATTATCTTTGCTCTCTTCTGCAGACTATCTGCTTTTGTTCTGGCCCTTCATTCTATAAAACTCTGTTGATTATGCCAAGCCATGCCCTTCTGTCTAATTTTCGATCGATGGAAGGTGTGAATCGTTTCCATTAAACACTCTCCCTTTTTGCATCACTGAAAACAGAGGGATCTGCTCAGCTCATTTGCATGTAGATCTCATATCATTATTTCACACACACACACACACATGCACGCCCGCACGCCCGCACGCACGCACGCACAGACACACACATACAAATGCACCAGGACCGCAGATTAACACCTCGATCTGAGGTCCTGGGAGGATTACTAAAGAGAGTGGGATTGCATCCAAGGCTGCGTACCAACCTTGGAAAGAGCTCGGGAACTGCCTTCTTACAGTGTCGCCACTATTAAAGGCCGCTGATAAGAACACAATAAAACCAGCGCCATACCCAAGGAAAATTGGATTTCTCCAGATTGGGATCATGCAAGCATAAGACCGCACACGGGCTTATTTTAGTTTACTTATTCTCGTACTGCCGCTCCAGCAGTAGAAAAAAAAGCAATCAGTCATTTTTTATAACACGTGGAAAGTCCTGCATTCGGGATAGCGAGGTGCAGGCGCGAGCTATTTTACCCCGGCATCGCTGCTCACAGCCGCATCGGGCATAGCCGAGAGAACAGAAGCAACGCTTCAGTTAGCGATTACACCGCGGCCGCGTTAGTCACACCTTCACTTTCAATTCCGGCAGTGGCTGTAGAGTACGGAAAAAAGTTCACAGATGGCCACTTTATTTTTAAAGTGTCTTTACCTAAATTGCATACATGGTAGTTCTCTGGGAAAAGGAAAAAGGTAAGTGGTTTGGTTGGACGCAGGCATTATGAATAAATCAAACAAACCTTAAAGAGTTTCTATCTTTGTATCCTGAGTACGGACAACCAAAAAAAAACCCCATCATATCAGGTAGCAGTGAGATGTCAACATTAATTTATAGTTTCATTTTTGACCCCCGAAACCACCCCAGGCACCCCTTTCAGCTGCGGAACGCGATACTGTAAGCTGAGCTCAAACACGAGCTCTCGTGCCCTGGTGACATCACAGCAGGTGTGGGTGACATCGGAGCGGCCCGCCCCCTGCTTGCTGCAGGAGGAGGAGGAGGAGGAGGAGCCACCGGGTCTCACCTTCCTTCTTGCACCTGCCCGGGTGGATCTGCCGGAGCTCCACCCCTTTCAGCATGGCGGTCCGCTGCATGCGGCACTCGCCGTCGTACGTCTGCCCGTCGCTGGCGCACAGCGGCTCGCCGCCCGGCGGGCAGGACGCCGGGAGGGCGAAGGTCAGGGCGCGGCGGCTGTGGGCCTCCACCCGACACGCGATGTTCAGGTTGTTCCCCGTGTCCTTACAAGGGTCTGACAGAGAGACGGGGGGCAGTGGGGGGGAGAGACAGCTTATTATTGATAAAGAAGGGTACAGCATGTTCAAATAATGCTCAGTAACGTTTTTAATTTAAATATTTGTATTGTTCACACAGCATGACAGACAGAGAGAGAGAGAGGGAGGGAGGGAGAGAGAGAGAGAGAGAGAGAGAGAGAGAGAGAGAGAGGGAGGGAGAGAGAGAGAGAGAGAGAGAGAGAGAGAGGGAGAGAGAGAGAGAGAGTGAGAAATGGAGACCTAAAGGCAGCTATTCAACAATTAACAGAGGTGGTGCAATATGTGGACAGAATTAATAGGAGAGTAATTTTGCTGAATTTCTATTGAACTCTGCAAAGGTTTCCATGTCGACTGAACAGATAAACCAATTAAATTAAACAAAACTGCGAAATGAGAATTGCGTAAAGGACTGAGGTGAAGAGGCCCTCTGGGCAAGCTTTGGGAATTGAAGATGGTGCCCGGGGTCAGGGTGTGGGAAGGATCAGTCCTCCAACGGTGATGTAATTACAGACAGGCATAAGAGCCGCTTATGGAAATTGAAGAGGACGCCATTCCGTGCAAGAGGAGACAAAAGATTTATCCGTGCCTTGGTACAGAAAGACAATACCAGTCTGAGAGGGGGGAGGAGAGAGAGAGAGAGAGAGAGAGAGCACGACAGAGAGTAAGAGAGAAACTGCTTCCAAATCCGCAGATTTAAAAACAAGGGTGATAACAACTCTCATAAAAGAGGATACAGATTAGCCTCCACGCTTCTGCGGTGAAGGCAGGATGGCGGAAACGGACTGGGTTTGATCAGGGACGCTGTGCACTTGTGAACAAGTCATTCAGCCAGCGGGGTGGTTTCACAGACCAAAGCCAGCTGCTTAATCTGAACGCCAGCAACAACTCTGAATAATGAGGTTTCCCTGCATACAAAGTGATATCTATCAACACTGATACTTCACTTCACTGATACTTCCCTTCTCAATTCGTGTCATAACACCAAAGGTCAGGCTGTCTCCATAGAGGACTGACGTGATGTCACCAGGTCAAAATGGCAGTTGCGTTAGAACTGCAGGTTTTCCAGCTTCCCAATTAAAACATTATCACAGTTCTGAAAGTGAAGTGGAGGGGCATTTTCTATTAATTCCAAGGCCTATTAAAAAGCTCAGAGGCTACAATTTAAGTTCAGAGGCTGCCACATACGAGACAAAATGTCTGCCACGTATTTCACTTGACGATGCATAAAGAATTACTTCAGCGTTCACTCTAAAGAGAGTTGTGCTTAAATGGCTTTTCTTGGTTAAAAACCAGGAAAAGTTAGGATGGAATAAGCATGCAGACCTGCACTGACTGGCACCAAAGATGGTTTGGAGTTAACTTTAAGCCGTGATTTCAAATGACTGGCTTGGCATTTAGATGGATACGAAGAGGAAGGAACAGGTTTGGAACCGAAATACTTTGTCTCCCCATAGACACAAACATTGAGGCCATATAATACAGATGGTGCAGTTCCCGAGCCAGCCATGAAATTCTGGTACCGTCTCCTCCTCGGAAGGGTGCGCGCGGCCAGCGAAGCCGGCCGGTGGTGCTCCTAAAGGTGCAGGCGTTCTCCGCCATGTTCTCGAGGGTCCTCGTTTCTGAGCGTCTGGCACAGCTTTCTGCAACGGGCCCTGCATGCCCCAATCAGCCACGGAGCTGCGTTTCCGCATCACATCCGTTTCCAGAGAGATTACCGCTCTCCCAACGCCCGCGCACAAATTGGCGGAACTTAGCGGAGAGCGATTGTGAGAAATTAGACAATTCTAATTGCAGGGTGCGCTCGCATTATCACACAAGAAAACAGAAGGATGCAATCAGGACAAGAGGGAGGGAGAGAGAGAGAGGAGGGAGAGGAAGAAGGTTGTGGAAAACAAAGGGAGGAGATGAACAGACTGAAAAGAGTGAAAAGAGAGGGGAAGAGGTTTTTTTTTTCTACTTCCAAGAATGAAAGTACAAAGTGTACAGTTTACATACACAATGTGCTTATGTAATTCCTGTCTCCCGCATTGTACTGAACTGATGTTTGGTAGCAACCGGAGAGAGAAGAATGGAAGGAGAGAGAGAGAGATGAATGGAGGGAGAGGGATGGAGAGAGAAGAAAGGAGGGAGAGAGAAAGACAGAGAGAGAGAAAGAAAGAGGGAGGGAGAGATAGGAGAATGGAGAGAGAGAAAGAGATAAAGAAAGACATATAGAGAGAGAGAGAGAGGTAGTGAGGGAGGGGGAGAGAGAGGAGAATGGAAAGAGAGAGAGGAGAATGGAGGGGGAGAGACAGAGAGAGAGAGAAAGAGAGGGGGAAACAGAGTGAGAGAATGAGAGAGAGAGGAGAATGGAGAGAGAGAAGGAGAGGGAGGGAGATAGAGAGTGACAGAGAGAGAGAGGGGAGGAGGAGAGGGAGAGA
Source organism: Anguilla anguilla (assembly GCF_013347855.1). Classification (NCBI taxonomy): domain Eukaryota; kingdom Metazoa; phylum Chordata; class Actinopteri; order Anguilliformes; family Anguillidae; genus Anguilla; species Anguilla anguilla. Next base: position 32,085,028 of record NC_049213.1, on the reverse strand, counting down.
GAGAGAGAGGAGAATGAGGGGGGGAGACAGAAAGAAAGAGAGAGAGAAAGAGAGGAGGAGAGGGAGGGGGAGGGAGAGGGAGAGAGTGAGAGAATGAGAGAGAGAGGAGAATGAGAGAGAGGAGGAGAGGGAGGGAGATAGAGAGAGACAGAGAGAGAGAGGGGAGGAGGAGAGGGAGAGAGAGAGAGGAGAATGAGGGGGGAGACAGAAAGAAAGAGAGAGAGAAAGAGAGGAGGAGAGGGAGGGAGATAGAGAGAGACAGAGAGAGAGAGAAAGAGCAGAGGAGGAGAGGGAGGGAGATGGAGAGAGACAGAGAGAGAGAGAGCAGAGGAGGAGAGGGATAGAGAGAGAGAGAGAGAGAGGGGAGGAGGAGAGGGAGAGGGATAGAGAGAGAGAGAGAGAAAGAGAAAGAGCAGAGGAGGAGAGGGAGGCTCACCGCAGGGTCCCTGGTGCTGCTTGCGGACGTTCTTCTGCTCGGCGCAGGCCTGCTTGTGGAGCTCGCACTCGCTGGGGTAGTCCCTGCCGTCGCTGCCGCACACGGGCGGCTCCGCGGGCGCGCCGCAGCTCAGCGGGCACATGCACTTGGCCGAGAGGCCGTCGGACGACTGCGCGCAGGTGCTGCCGTAGCTGCAGGTCACCTCGCTGCAGGGGTCCTTCAGGGCTGCGGAGACAGGGGGGGGGGGACGGGGGGGGGGGCGCTCCAATCAGTCACCTGGGGTTCAGCTCCGGGGTCAGCAGGATCCCTTCTGCATGTAGCTTAATACAACAGAAGCTGAAGCACATTTCTCTGCGTGTGTGGAGGGAAATACTAGCTAAGTATTACATTTACATTTAATATTAATGATTTCTCTGTCTGTCTCTCTCTCTATATACATACATATATATACAATTCTTTCATTCATTCATTAATTCATATTGTGCATATAGAAATGCATCTGAGAGTTTGTCTGAGTTTACCAAAAGGTCTACGAGCTACATTCCCTCACAAGTTTTAAAAACAACACGTTCGCAAGCTTCTCGCTGCGCAGCTGCACTTTTTTTTTCCCCACCGAGACCCAGGTGACCCAGTCAGGCCTTTCCACCCACCGAGCTCCGGTGCCCGACAGCAACATCCATCTGCCGTCTGCGCAAGCGTTCGCTTCTGACAAGCTGCTCAGCCCTCAGACCTGCCAGTTGCTTTAACTCTGATAAACGAGTGGGTGGGATGGAGATTCACATGAGACGATTCCACGCACATTAAAACAAAAAAAAAACAACAAAACGAAAAACTAAATTCACGCCCCGCCTGGCCGTCCCGCGGGGACTCAGTGAGATCAGAGCCGTTATTTTCTCGTTTATTATCGTTTTTGTGAATTTTGTGACTTTAAGCCGCTCAGGCTTTTAAAACGCGCGGCGGATGTGATTTTTCCGGAGAAGACTGCGCGGCTCTCGCTGCTGAAATGGTGAGCTGCAGGGCTGGAGAGACAGCTCACCCAATCCGCTCAGTAAACAGCGGGAGCAGGTCCAAGGGCAGGAAGTCCCCAGAGGCGGCTGATGTGGGGGCGGCGTCGGTGATGGTGCTAGTGGGGGGGGTGGTGGGGGGTGTGGAGGGTTGGGGGCGCGGGGGGGGGGGGGGTTGAGTTTCTGCCTCTTTCTCAGCCCAACCGGCACAGAGTTCCCCCCGGGAGGCCCGTCTGTTTGCACTCCAACAGTAAACAGCATTAGCCTTGAGCTCCTCCAACCCATTAAATTGTGGTGTGAGGCCGCCTCCGCCTCCGCCACCGCCACCCCCGCTGCCGCCGCCGCCGCGGAGAGGTGACCGGGGGCGAGCTCGACACGGGGCTTCGATCGGAATGCTAAGAGGCCGGGCCGCCCCTCTTTCTCACGCGGGCCTTCTCTCGAACCGTGGGCCGAGAGGCCAGCCGGGCGCCAGTCAGAGTGCGACCCGCTCCGCGCGCACACAGCGCCCCGACTCCAAGGGGCCCGGCTAATTTTCCACTTTATTCACTTACGCTCGTATTCTTTAGATGAAGGAGGCTCCCCGCTTTCGAGGAGCCTCCTCAGAGCCAAACGAGTCGAGCCCAGCCAGGTAGAAAAGCCGCGTAAGGAGGAAGCAAGCGGCACGGAGAGCTGTGCAATGGGGTGGGGGGGGGGGGAAGAGGCGGGGGCGGATTCAGGCATCCTCTTCCCAAAAAAAATAATGGTAAGATGGTGTGAAAAGAAGAAAAAAAGAGATGGAGAGAATGCGGGGGACGGAGAGACAAGAGAGAGCTCCCCTCCCCAGCTTACTCCCACCAAAAAAAAAAACCGCCTCTGTCTTCAACTACATTTATTGGCGCTCGATTCTGGCGGCCCGGATGGCGGGCCCGGCCGCGACGGCTGGTGGAGAGGCGTAACGAGGAGAGGGCGGGCGAAAATTTGAGGTAGGTAGAATATTAAAGAAGGGGGTGGGATGGCGATTAAGAGACTTAAGATTTTAAGATATACTTTATTGAACCCCGTGGGGTAATTTGTCCTCTGGAATTTCTCCGGAACCCATCCTTAGTTACCTAGGAGCCACAGTGCAGCGCCCAGGGACCAACTCCAGTTCTGAGGCCAGTGCTTTGGTCAAGGGCACCTGCAGGAGCGCACCTAACATGCAAGTCTTTGATGAGGGGGTGGGGCTGAATAATGAGGGGGGTGGGATAATGAGGAGGGGGTGGGGCAGGATAATGAGGGGGGTGGGATAATGAAGAGGGGGTGGGGCAGGACAATGAGGAAAGAACAGGGAGGTGCAGGCTCCATAACCAAGTAACTAAAGAGATGCCTCCACCTGTGTGGGGCAGATGAGGTGGGCAGGTCAGAGCCACACTGGGTGCTGCTCTCGTCTCCTTTTCACAAGACCAGGCTCCCAGAAGGCTGTGCGGCTGTCAGAACGCAGTCGGCCTTTATTCAGTCCTTGATATAGTTTTCAAGAGACCACTTCCCACTCACTCCCTACGTATTACAAAGAATGATCAGACGGCTGTATAATAAAGAGTGATCAGGCTGTGGTATAATAAAAGACTGAACAGCCTATTGTATAACAGTGAACAGGCTACTATGAATAGTGATCACTCTATAATAAAACTGCTCCTAGCAGTAGGTTGGACGGGTTAAATTCAGGAGACTAATTACCCCATGGGGTTCCTGAAAGAATCTAATCTCATCTCATCTTCTCATCTTATCTTTAAATAATAAAGACTGAACAAGATAATCCATAATAAAGACTGAACAGGCTACTGTATAATAAATAATGATCTCGTTGCTGTATAATAAACAGTTATCCGTTTGCTGTATAATAAACAGTGATCTGGTTGCTGTATAATAAACAGTTATCCGTTTGCTGTATAATAAACAGTGATCTGGTTGCTGTATAATAAACAGTTATCCGTTTGCTGTATAATAAACAGTGATCTGGTTGCTGTATAATAAACAGTGATCCATTTGCTGTGTAATAAATAGTGATCTGTTTGCTGTATAATAAATAGCGATCTCTTCGCTGTATAATAAACAGTGATCTGTTTGCTGTATAATAAATAGTGATCTGGTTGCTGTATAATAAATAGTGATCTGGTTGCTGTATAATAAAAAGACTGAACAGGTTACTGTACAATAAATTGAGATCTGGCTGCTATGGAGACGGACTGAAATCTACTACGTGCCTCTATTATCACTTTAGCTGAAAACATAACGAGGTAATTAACTGTGATTAGGCAGTGATTAATCTGACAAAGACCAATCATAATGTGCTTGGTGAAATTATCTTGTCAACTGAATGAACAAGGCGACAGGCTTCTGACAGCGGACAGAAAGAACGCAGTCTAAAATCCCTTTCGCTAACAAACGCACGCAACAGCGTGCACAGCGCAAACGTGCACACTGCGCAGCGCAATGTTTCCCAACAAGTTAGTTTCACAACTCAAGGCCACCTCCCCCAATGCCCCCACCACTGTTGTAGGCAGGATAATTTAAATAATGCACAGAAAAAATCTAACCGTAGTAGGATGGTACACTTTGACCATAGCAAAATCTTATAATGTTTTAAATGAAAGCCTATAAACGTTAAAAGGAATTGAGGAAGGTTGAGTAAACTGGCTCCAGAGTGGATAATCTTTGCAAGAGTTTAGAGAGCAGGAAGAAATGTTGGAGACTATATTGAAAAGACAGCTCTGAGACTAACGCCAGAGCTTTTGTGCAAGTGATCTCGCAGGCTTTAAAAACAAAGAGCTACCAAAAATATACTTTTAAATTTACCGATACGACTGCTGTTAATAATATATTTTATTTGCACAACGCTTTTCCCAAGCTCATCCATTTGGCCCAGGATGCAAGAAAAATATTAGCAATTTTTTTGTGTCCAATATTGCCATTAAGAAGGGAAAATTAGAGAATGACTTTAGTGCATAAATTAGGGAGGAGGGGGTTCTACTAATACCACAGCCATGATACTGTAGAGCGGGGGACTCAAACTGAATCCCAAGGGCGCTGCGCGGTGTTCGCGGGTTTTAGTGTTTAGTGTTTTCCTTTCAATCGGCCGCCAATCAAGGCCTTGAGAACAAGGTGCGCGTGTTCCTAAACCCAAAACGGGAAAACTTGTGCCGAGAACGTGCCGAAAAAGCACCCAACACTGCGCCCCCCCCAGGACTGGAGTTTGACTCCCGTGCTGTGGAGACACTCCACACCTATTTTTTTTTTACAGTACACGCTCCACCCGGGAAAGGGACGCGCAGATACATCAACAGTAAGAATGAGACACTCAGGAAGCATCAGATAACAAACGAGGCAGACACAGGTATCTGAAAAATGACCAAAAACGCACGGCAAATAAGTCAACGGACCCAGACGGAACACATCCAAGCCAAGCTAAAGATCTGAACCCATAAACCATTCACATATTTAGCTGAAGGAATATGTGGCAGTTTGCTGACTGCGTATAAGAAAATCGTCATGGTGACTAAATGGTAAATAGTTCAACAAGCACTGCTTAAATGCAGGCAAATGCACATTGCAGCTCGTTTGCAGTTACAATATAAAAAAAGAATATATATATATATTTTTTTTTTATTCTTCAGGGCAAAAAGAAATTAATTTCTGCACAATATAGAAAAGTGTACAGTTAGAGGTGCTGTTATGGGTTCTCCCCAAAAAAAAAAAGAGCGGGGCACAAGGCGCTTCCCGCAGTGAACAATTTAGTTCCGACAGTGCACATACACAACATAAAGAGTAACTCGGCATAAAGTAAGCAAATCGCACAACAAACAATAAAAACAAAAAAAAAACTTAAATCTAGACTCGTTAAACTGGAGCCGTTTAACCGAGAGGAGCCTCAAAGACACCCACCAGAAAATAAACGGCAGCGGCAGCGTCGCAGAACAGAAAGGGAGGGAGAACAAATGAGCCAGAAGGTCGTGAGTGCCACCTCCGGGCTCTCCCCCGGGCGAGGTGTTTAGCCAGAATGGCCTCAGCGAAATATCAAGCTGCAAATGAATAATAGAAAAAGCAGACTGTGCATTGCTCTTGATAAGGCCCCAATCCAGGCAAATAAATAATGCATAAATCAAGCCCAGAGGAAGCGGGCTGCTGCTCACACAGGAGCCTCGAACAGAGAGCCATTTTGCTTTCGTCTGAAACTTCAGGGCGAAGTCGGCGCAGGTGTGCTGGGAGACGTAAGAGACTCAGCAGCCCGGGAAAGCGGAGAGTAAGCTCGATGGTGTAAGGAAAGCGGAGAGTAAGCTCGATGGTGTAAGGAAAGTGGAGAGTAAGCTCGATGGTGTAAGGAAAGCGGAGAGTAAGCTCGATGGTGTAAGGAAAGCGGAGAGTAAGCTCGATGGTGTAAGGAAAGTGGAGAGTAAGCTCGATGGTGTAAGGAAAGCGGAGAGTAAGCTCGATGGTGTAAGGAAAGCGGAGAGTAAGCTCGATGGTGTAAGGAAAGTGGAGAGTAAGCTCGATGGTGTAAGGAAAGCGGAGAGTAAGCTCGACGGTGTAAGGAAAGTGGAGAGTAAGCTCGATGGTGTAAGGAAAGCGGAGAGTAAGCTCGATGGTGATCTCTGAGCGTCAGAGCGACAGAGCAGCGATCTTGGCAGCGGGTTTATCCGGCGTGTCGATTAGTCAGCGATTCACAGGACGGACGGAGAGTAAACCGCCAGGCCCTCTGGATCTGAAGTCCAAAGCCAGATCCACATCATCGTTGTGTATAAGTTAGATTGATAAGGTCAGTCCTCCATTGGCATTACTGACTCTCTTTTCATTCACACACACACACACACACACACACACACACACACACACACACACACACACACATACGCACACACACACACACACACACATACGCACACACACCCACCCTCACGAACACACACACATACGCATGCACAAACATATGCACACACATGCACACACACACGTGCACACACGCACGCATGAACATATGCACGCATTCTCAGACGTTTATATGCACACATTTACACGTAAGCAGACACATTCTCACTATACTACACCGTCTTCAGTGGAGCAGTGGATTGAATATTTCAGTATGTTTTGATAAGCCACTTCATTCCAAAAGCACTTTGAGAGACGGAGGGGCAGAAAGCAATAAAGAGAGACAATAAATGACCTAACAAATAATTTCATAAGCTTGAAAAGAAAACAAGACCATATCCCCGGGAAGGGCCCCATATATAATGGCTTACAAATATCACATATAAATATGGAAGATAAGCATCTCTGGCTGTCTCTCTCCCCATTATTTCTGTTATTGCTTAAAGTTGGAGATGGTCAGGGTCAACACAAAGGGCACATTCACAGGAACCATCTCCTGTCAGCCTCAACTCCCCCCTTCATCATCACGCTCATATTCAGACTCATACAGTACGGTGCCTCTGGGGAGCGTCAGAGTGATTTGCACACTGTTCGCTGACAAATATATCTGCCCCCCCCCCCCCCCCACCCACTTAACGAACTTCCACCTGAGGAATTCTGGGAAAACTGGCACTGGCACTCTAACCCGGTCCAGACAGGAGGCAGAGCGATGCTGGAAGAACGCTCTCTCTTCATTGAAGCAAAAAAAGAGGGAAAGAAAAGAAAGGAAGCTCGAGAGGCTCGGAGAAAGAGAGAGAGAGAGAAACTTTATGAGAGAGAAGGGGAGACAATAAGAGAGAAATGGACTGTGGACAGAGAGAAAGAGGGAAGGCGCCATCTTGGTTCAGTTTACGAATCTTTTGAAGTTCATTTTTTAAGCTTAAGGAGAATAAATGCTCGGAACCTGGAGTGAGCTACGTTTGTACCAAGGGGAGCTCGATAGAGTGACAGACAGAAAATGAGGGGAAAAAAAGAGAAAATGAAAAGGGAGAAACAGATGGAGAGGGAGACGGAGGCAGTGCAGCGAGGGGGCGGAGAGCAAACGAGAGAGAGTTGCTACGTGGAAATTAAATACATGCAAACGCATACAAATCCAGTAAACAATAAACACCATCACTAAACTCTCTATGTGCTCAAGCACACACACACACACAAATAAACTAACGTTGATGCGTCTGCTTATCCAGAATATGAAAATGGACCATTGTTCCCAGCTTGTACTCCCCGTATTTACTATTATGTTTTTGCATGTTGTGCTCTGTGTGTGTGAGAGGGGAGTATGCATTATTCAAGGCAATAAAATACATGAACGCATAAGTCAAAAGAAGTATAGTAAGACGGATATGGGGGGGTGGGGTGGGGTTGTAGGCTTTTTTTTTTTTTTAAAACAGCGCAAGGCCGCGTTATAATCTGTGACATCTCTCACGGGGAGCTGGCAGGTACACGGGAGCTCTGGATGAAGCGGGAGAGACGGGATCTGTTTAACAAGCACCGCACCCCCCGGTGGGGAGGGGAGGGGGGCGGGGGGGGGCAGGGGGGGGGGTGCGGGGGATCGCATTCAGAAACTCCATTATCGTTTGGAGGTGAGAGCCCCCTTCGCAGACAGCGGGCGTAGGGGTGGGGGTGGGGACGGGGACGGGGGTGGGGACGGGGGGTTGGGGGAGGGATATTTTCAGGTTTAGGAACGCGGAGCCGCCAGGTGAATAACAAACACCGGCGAATCGCGCGCGGTGAGAGCCGTGGATCGACGGTTTATTTATTTATGGACACCTCTGGCCCTCGCCGCCGTCGCCGCCGCTGCCCGCGCTCGTGAGAGAATGAAGACATCGCGCGATACCGCTCGGACGGGAAAATGAATTCTGCAGGAGCAGCCGTCCCAGTTAATTAGAGGTGTGGGGGGAAGGACAGGGAGGGATTGCGTAGAGCCGTACTGTCGAGGAAGAGAAAGAAACACGTAAAGAAAGAAAGAGAATTAGAGGGAGGAGAAGCAGCAAATCAAACGAAGAATGAGAGGAAGAGAAGGGGGGGGGAAGGCAAAACACTGAAAAACAAAAGAAAACAAAATGTGTCTGTCTGAGGAGGAGGAGGAGGAGGAGGAGGAGGAAGATGCACAAAACAGGTCCGCTGTTCTATGGCTGAACTACAATCTGGCAGCAAAAAGCCCAGACAATGAATAACATCTCACCATGGCAACACCATCACTGCATCCAATCAAATCAATATTGGAAGGAAAAACTTGCTGCTTTCGGTGTAAAGTTTTCTGGGGCTCCAAGTCACACAAAGCTGTTTGTCCAGGAAGAGAATGTTCATGCAGGGACCGGGTAATCACACTTCTGTCACCACAGACTTTGGGTGGCCCAAGGGGAAACGGATCGGAGGGGAGAATCACTCAAGGAAGAGAAACTATTCAGTTTAAAATTCCATCCACCAATGACTGATGAGCCTGAACAAGTCCACAGTAAAAAATCGCATGTGACCTTAAATGGTCTTTAAAAGGTACTGGGATTGCACTTGGAGGAATCCAGCTTCCCGATCTGATCTGACTGGATGTAAAAAGCATGAATCAGCCTCTGACCTGGTATGTGCTCAGTACTTCAGACCAAACACTTTTACTTGAGGTTGCTTGAAAATACCCACTGAACTTTTCAAGAAAGCCTTAAAAATACTTCACATTCCAGTTACTTATAACTAAGTGCCAAGTGACAAGTGTGAAAACCCCTCTATTTTACAGAGAACAGCCTCAGGCTTCAAACGCTCCAGGACTGGAGCTTGCTGCGGTGCTTTATATGCAAACATTCGTGGAGCTGGACCCGGCTGACATGCGAAGTATTAGCAACCTGTTGGCTCTAGCTCAACTGCCACCCCTCACGCCCCCAGGGAGACTGAACAAACATGGGGAATGGAATAATCTCCTTCGGTAATCAGAGGCCTGCCTCAGCGTAGAACAGGGCTGTGTGGGGAAACTGACACCTGCCTCCACCCACTACAGGCATGGGGAAGAAAGGACTCCACAACAGTCAGGAAATGATGGGGCCAATGGGGGGTTTTCTTTTAGCCACTCTCTCATATATTAATTTATTTTTCTTTTTTTTGTGGGGGGATGGGGGGATGGGGGGCTGGGGTGGGTAGGGGGGGGTATCTTCCATGAAATGGAATTAGTAGGATAGTTCCTATTTGAGCTTCTTCCTGAAGTTTCAGAGCTTTATAGCAATGAACTGGAAGTTTTTTTTTTCTCACAGTTCAACCTGTGTCCAGCAATTAAAGGGGAAGTAAAAACACAAACAGAACAGAATGCAGTCCCTTCATAACGCAGCAGCTACAGTAAATTACTTTGCTTTAATCATCCTCTAGCAAAGCAAGACTGAAAGTTACAAAAAAAAAAAAATTCAAAAGTTGCAGCTTACTGCAGCCCAGAGATGTCAGAAGGAAAAGGGTTTCAACTGGGCGAGGTGTGCCGCCAACAGGTAAATAAATCAGCGAGGGATCGATGCTTTCCTGTGATTGGGTCGCCAAGGCGTCTCAGAGCGCCGGGCGGGCCCGCGTGATCAATCCTGACTGCTGTCCGCATCACTTCCTGCTGAGCAGTGCAGCCCTGCAACCACGGCGACCCCCCCGCTGCTCCACACTGCTCTCTGCCGATCCTGCAGGGCCAGGCCGAGAAATGAGTTCTGAAGCCCCCTCTGGGCAGCTTTGGGCTGTTTCCCCTGCTCCAGACTCACGCATTATCAAGCAGAGTGCCCTCCTCTGTTCTGATTAAAACGGGTTGAATTTTTCTCAACCAGGCCGCTCAGCTGAAACACTCGTGAAAGTGCCACCTCTGCTCTCCCCCCCCCCCTCTTTTGAAACCCTCGGAGTGGTAACTGCGAACAGCCGGAAGGGGCCACTATCTGGCTATCTGTTCTTAGCGGCGTCTGAAGAGCTAACAAAGATAAATGCGATCCATAATTCTCCGATTCGGAGTGTAATTATGCAAAAATGTTCCAGAACGGTTTGGGCTTGGCCCTGTTGTCTCTCCGCATGTCACCCAAACTCACGGCAACAGGTATGCAGAGATCACTAAAAGGAGACACTGGCACTACACTCTGTGCTTCTAGGCAAGTAGGGGCTGCATGTTCCACCTGATTTCAAAACGCGCCCCCCCCTCACCATCTCCACCGATGGTAATTACAGTCTCTTTGACAGCCTGGTACACCAGGATCCACCTGCACTCATAATTACAGGCCATAGCAATCAAGTGCCCCAGCTTAAATACACCAAACCAAGCCTTGATTTTTAAAAATTGTGTACTTTGCATGCAATTTGTTGTTTCTTAATTTCACACTGTTCCCAACTGCACAGTGACCCTGATAGGAGCGTGTCGCAAAGCGCATTTAATGATTACTACACACACATTATTATTATTGTTATTATTATTATTATTGCATTTTGTAATATTTGTTATACAACTTGAAAGCAAAATAAGATGGTTCCATTCCTGATTTTGCCTAATAAAAGCATAACCAGCAGGAAGCTTTAAAATGTAATGAAATTTGACACCGGGAATACATGGCTGGGTCAGTGCTGTTGTTTCAGAGACGTACCAGAATCAGGCTCAGAGTCCTGACCCTCGCCTACACTGCAGCCTACAGGGCGGCCCCCGCCTACTCACAGGACATGATTCAATCCCACACGCCAGCTCGATTGCTCCGCTCTGCCTTATCGGACCCGTTCCAATGACCTTCGGTACGCACTTACTGTACTTACTGTCGCTTCGGATAAAAGCGTCTGCCAAAAAAACGTAATGTAATGTGTCTGTCTGACTGACTGACTTTTTTAATCGTCCTTTTTCAGCACTTGTCATCAGACACGCTTTTAGAAAATCAGATGGCCATGTACAGCTTGAAACTAAGCCTGGAGATTTGCAGTGTCTGTCTCAGACAGGAGGAGCTTTGAGCACTATATACCACAACTACAGCTACTAATGCTGAGGCCACACCCACTGAAGGCTCGTGCTGTGCCTGATCTCATTCATCATTCTGCTGATGAACATAGTATCTAGGATATAAGATATGATATCCCAGGTACTATGATATGATATGAAGACAAAGAGCTTTGTTCACAGAACACAACATCATTTTCACAACCTGGATGTGAACCTGCAGTCAGCTATGCCACACACTGCCCTCCTCTTGTCTGACAGTGGAGCGTGCTTCAGAGCTGGGAGGGGGTATAAGACTGGGGAGGGGGGGGGGGGGGCAGGGATATAAGATTGGGGAGGGGGGGTATACGACTGGGGAAGGGGGGTATAAGACTGGGGAGGGGGTATAAGACTGGGAAAGGGGGTATAAGCCTGGGGAGGGGGGGTATAAGCCTGGGGAGGGGGGGTATAAGCCTGGGGAGGGGGGGTATAAGACTGGAGAGGAAGGGGGCGGGGTTCGTTTGTTGGTACTCACCGCAGGGCCCCTTGCGCACCACCTTCAGCCGCCGCTGCGTGCTGCACTGCGCCTTCTCCAGCTCGCACTCGTTGGAGTAGGTGGAGGAGTCGGAGCCGCACACGGGCGCCACCACCGAGGGGCACGCCGTCTTCTTGCACACGCACTCGCCCTTGGAGGGGTCCGCCGGGGTCTTCTCGCACACCGCCCCGAAACCACACAGCACCCCGCGGCAGCCTGTTGGGTAGACACGGGAGACAGAACACGGGAGGGGGGGGAGAAACGTTAGCCGCCATTTCCTTCTATGGATGATAGGGGCTCCCTGACCTCCCTGCTTAATTAGGGCAGAGAGGGGAGGAGCTATGCAAATTTCACCTGAGCTCAGAACGTGTGGCACAGTGGCTGTTTTCCGCTCACAGTAGTGCACATTTTGCGTGCGAGGAAAGCAAACCTGACATTATTCACTATAAGAGCATCCAAGTGCTCACAGCCCAAATCTGACACTATTCACTGGCAATGCATTCGAGTCCTTAGGGTGACGATGAATAAATCTCCTGTATTTCCCCACTTCATTCAAAGCCATTTATATGTGTGCCCTGCAGTGGATTCACACAGTAATGTAGTTTCTGTGTTTATCAGGAGGGCTTTAGGGATTAAACTGGTGAAGCTGGTGCCGGTGCGACAGATTTCGGGGTGTTTTCTCTTCTTTCATTCGCTATGAGTGCAGTTTCTTAAGGTGCATACAAACTACTGTGCTCGGTGACACTCTCTGCATGACTGAAAAAGTCACGCGGTTTCAAATAAAAACATTCAGCAAACAGATCTGCAGCCACTCTGTCTCTGTGTCTCTGTGTCTCCAGACCGGGGCTGTGTCTTTGCACACCACACTCTCACCTCATCTCAAAAAGATAAAAGACTTTCGATTAAAGGTGCACTCTTGAATTGTTTAGCCGTTCAGATTTTCTTGACACACTGTGCTAGAAATCCTTTCGCTGTCAAAAGGGACGAAAAGCAGGCAAACATTTGGTTATAACCGCGCCTGAAAATAGGCCTGGTCTATGCGCTCTGGTGCACAAAAGCAGGACTCTGCTCACCAGGAGGGCAGCATTCACCTCAGACGCCCCGTGCCTGGAGCAGCACTAGGGACCGGGCGGCTAGTACTGAGAGAATCTCCCCGCCTTTGATGAAAGGAAACCGGCAGAAAGCTCACGGGCCGGGCCACGGGCCAACGGAAATCAAGCTGCATCCCGATTTTGAGATTTGCCCTAAGGGCTAGCAGGGAGCTCTCAGCCCCGTCGTCAGACCCGGCCCCCGGCCCCCGCCCCCCGGCCCCCGGCCCCCGGCCCCCGCCCCCCGGCCCCCGACCCGACCTGACCCGACCCGGCCGGTGCTGCTTTTCGCAAACGCGATTCTGGCAAAGTTGGCCGTGACCACACCCATGAGACGCTGGAGGGGGTTGGCGAGGGTGGCGGGGGGGTTACCAGGCAACATCAACAGCGAGGTTAAAGACAGCATCGCGCAAGCAGGTGTGACCGTTTCCCCTGCTGCTTAACTCTGCTGCTATATAAGACCCAAGCAGCTCTCGAGGGCTCCACCACTAGTGTACCTGCCACAGGAGTCTTAATTATCCAAACACCGAACACGGAAAGTCGCACTGCTCAGCTCACAAACAAAACAAACTGAACGGGTTACAATCAATCAAACCCCCGCTGGTCTTACGTTCGGAAGGTGACGCTAAATCAAACAAGGGTCAGAAATGACACACGTGAATTCAGAGTACACACGGATTGTGACAACAGAGATAAAGATAGCCTAAGGGTGGTGGTGGGGGGGGGGGGGGGGGGGGGTGAGGTGTCGGTGGACAGCAGGGAGAATATGAGAGAGTGCTTTTATTATAGCATCTGTTCTCAAAGGAGCTTCACCAATAGAGAAGATAAAAGACAGCGAGCCAGGGGAAACAGCACAGACAGAGCGCGGAAACCAGGGCTGTATAAAGATGCTTCAGCCATATTACCGCCCAGGAAATTAATTCTGAGCATAACGCGCGATAAATAAAAAATTGCACAAAGAAAATCCACGCGCCACGCTGGAGTCTGGCGACAAAGCTGGAGAGGTGGATCTAAAGGGGACACCATGGAAACGATCACGCCGCCTGATGCCTCCAGAATAGGTTTGCGCACCAAATTAAGCAGAGAACTTAAGGAGAAAAGGTAGCCACAGTTATCACGTCACATCGTTTTCACTTTGTGCCATAAATACTGAAACCCAGGGGTAAGACTAACTGTACGGCCCTTGTTCAACTGGTTTGTGTCATACTCTGTGACTGTGACTCCATTTTCTTCTAATAAGGTCATATCATAACTGTCTTATCCATTCAACACTACGCCTGCTTTGTGCCATCAAGGAAATGACAAAAAAAAAAAAAAAAATGCAGTGCAACATAAGTGCACCATATGAATCCTCAGGGTTTAAATGTAAAAGTTTTTTAAGATTAGTCTTAAACCAGACGCAGCTTCTGTTCTAAGCCAGACGACGTTACATTGGTGGATGAGGGAGCGACAGGACTCGCGCTTCTCACTGTGATGTGATTACACAGGCCGCCCGGGGCCATGTTTTTTTCCTCACCGCGCTTCTCACCCGCACCGAAAATGGCTTTCAAATGAAAAGTGTACTATTTAATTGTTTTGGCATTCAGATTCCCCCCGATACCCCGTGGTTGAAATCCTGCTGCTGCCAAAAGGAGGGGGGAAAAAAAGCAGACAAACATCTGGTGATAAATGAGACCGGCGCCCATCAGAGTCCAGTACGGCTCGCGCCGTTTCAAGATTTTAACAGCCTCTCTCTGATTACTTCCTCCACAGCCGTAAACCCATTAAAAAAAAGCTCGGGATTGAAGGAACCTTGGGTACTTCCCCTGTGGCACTGGGCAGTGCACGCAGACAAACAGATTGATTCAGTGTCAGGGATAAGCTTTTTCGAGTTTGCAGAGCGGTCAATAACAATACACAAATATGTACAAACTGTTTTACCAAATATAATTTGTATTTTATGTCGGAAACATTGCAACGGGGATCAGCGGTGTTTTGGCTCAAACATGTAGTTCATCCATCCAGAGTCCTGCCCCATTCCTTGACATTAATCATGCACACAATCTGAAATGGTTTTCGATTGCTCCTGAAAAATAGCAGGATGAGGTGAGAGTTTATGGGCAGGAAGAAACATTTCAATAAATACAAGGACAGAACATTAACCCTTTAATGTGTGAGATCACAAATATGTGATTAGAACGTTCTTAACTGAACATTCTAATGCTGATGTAACAGTCATTACTGGTAACTGAAGTCAACAAAGTTCTAAAACACTGACTTAGAATTTTGAAGAAAAAAAAAACATTCTAAAAAACCTACTCTTCAAAGAGTTAATAGCATATGCAGCATGGTTTTGCCTATAACCAGTGTTTTTGAGCAGTGAGAGAGCCTGTGAGCAAAGAACACGCAATTCTGCCAACAACGCCGGGCTTCCTCCCACGGCAGATGCACAGGAGCCGTCCGGAGGCCCCAACAACTGCTGAACGCAGGAAATCGTTCTCGGCTCACGCGATTCTGACAGTTCGAAATGTATCGCTCGGCCAAAGCAGAAACAAAACAAAACAAATATGCACCGGCTTTTTCCAATTGTGTCTTAACACAGAATGAGTAATTGCGGGACCCTGGTGCTCTGTCGATTTTCTAACCAAAACAAGTCCAGTGTGGCTCCTGTGTGGAAGAGCCAATGACGGATAAAGGTTTCAGATTCAGCGTTCCAGGAGCAAGTACTAATCAGACTCCAGGGGTTCACTGTTCATAAACAATAAATACAGTGCAGAGACCCTTAGAACACCCACCCTACTGCCTGAGCGTCCAGTGCAACAAAGAGCACTGCCTTGGCTTAGGGATCGAGCATGGGAGAGGATGATTGGCTATGAACATGAATGGGTGCGCATGTCTGATCATATATCATTTAAGTTTCAATCATACATCATATAAGGAATTGTCATTCATGGCAACGCAGCTATGCTGCATTTGATGGGAAAATGGGGAAAAATACAGTACTGTTGTAATAATAATAGACACGCCAAACCATGTAGAAATCTGTCATAGCAACACAACCTGTTCCGTTCACCCACCTTCAACCTGACAACTGGCTGAGATAGTTCATACATTCACATTACGATGTTAATACATGAAAATGTATACAAAACATCTAAATATAACAGATACATATGAAAATAGTTATCCTACTGTAAAATACTGGCTTCCAGCTTATTTATTAATGGTTAAGGGAAGATCAACATGAATAGATGAACCATCAATTATCAATGTTTGACCGGTTGGATTTGAATAAGGAGATTTGTTTAACTGAGGCCAGAGATTTAAACTGCAGTGCGAAAAGCATAAAAACATAATTGTGATACAATTTCCATACGCAGGTACCACTCTGTTCTTCACCACCACAGTATGCAATCCAAGCTATTTTGTTTGATTGTTTAATAAAAAAGTATAAACACCTTAATAACCTACATAAATCTTCCTTCCTTGCTTTAAAATAGTTCTCCAAATACCAGGAATTTTGAGTATCAATATTATAATCAGCTTATAACTCATATATTTATATATGTGAAATACGGTTTGCTGCTAGGGTCATAATGCTTATGATTACGTGCTTTATAAACTCATGTCAGTTATTATAATGTGGTCACAGTGTTTGTTTTCTTATGACAGGCTTTATGGCCGTTGTTTAGAGTAGATGTACGCATGATGAATACTGCATGAAATCCACTTTAACTAAAGCCTCACCTCATCACCATTTTTCATTCAACTGAGACTTTTCATCCGACACCTCTCGAAACGAACATGATTTGATGAATGATCTTAGCTCTTCATACAACGCTTTTATGTTCTGTTTTTAGGTTTGGACATAATGAGTCTTTACACCTGGCAGCAGTACAGAAGGTTATGTATGCGACACCTGTGGTTGTCAAATTCATCTACTAATCGACTAATAGTACAATTACTAATGACAATTTACTGGGACAGTCTTACTTATGCAAACATGAAACTAATGTTAGAGAGTAGCACCAGTTATTGTGATGTGTTTTCAATGAGAGATCCCCAAACCTGTGTCAGAACTGTGTCACACCTGCTGCCAGGTGATTGGTAGGTTGGGGACCATTTCCTATTGTTTTCTTCTTCTTTTTTTGTTTGTTTAATTATGCATTAAATTCTAAAACGTCTGAACTTCAAAGTAGTGTTGAAATTGGACTTAAACAATTATCATAAATTATTTCACAGAAAATGTTGTTTAGGCCTTCTGGTTATGAGACACAGAGATAAATAGAATGAAGGAACGGAAGAGCACCTGGCTTGCAGAATGAAAGCAGGCCCTCATTCTGTGGAAAGCACGGAGAGAAAATTGAGTTCTGAAAGGACCCTCACTCTTCCCATTTCCACACACACACAAAAAATACCCATAATTCCCTCTACTTCCCTCTGAGCTCTCTGAGCTGACTGAAGCCCCCCATGCCAGATAAGCCCGAGCCAAAGTATTCACTTGCACAAAATCACGACAAGAGCACTCCTTACACGTGCTCACACACGCAAAAAAAAAAAAAAAAGGCCAATTTGTCCACTGTACAGACGGGGCAGAACCGCTCGCCCAATTTCTTTGGGTGGGTGAATTTTCTGAGGCTCAGAAATCAGATAGGGGTTCACGGGCGGACATGTTGGAGAAAAATAAACCCACGGAGGAGCGCGGGCACCCGGATCCGCTTCACCACACTTTCCGCTGCCAGAAAACTGCGTTGTTATCATCACGGCTACAAATCCTCCATTGACAACACAGTTATGTTAGTTCACAGATTATATTGAATTACACCGCATTACTACATAGGGGGTATCAGTTGCGGCTATGCTGAGCTACCACGGATGCAGAATCTGACAAGGAATTAAAAAGCTGCAACGCCACAACATGGCAGAATATCAAAATATAATAGGGTGGGGTGGGGGGGGGGGGGGGGGGAGGTTGCATGTGAGAGTATCTGGTGTCTTTCTGGACATTAAAATTAAAAGCAAGCCCGTCTCACCAGGGCGCACAATATTAAGACCTAATGGAGCCTTCATGGCAAGCCCGATTCTGTCACCCTTCATCCGCGCCACAGTGGAAAGCGGGCCGAGCTGTGGAAAAGATTACAACTTCCTGCAATACACATGAATAAATCACCAGCGCCTGGCAGCCACGCTACGCGAGATTCAATTATTCAAAAGCGTCCAGAGAGGCTCTGTTGTAAGGGAAGTGCTCCTTTTTTAATCTCGACGCGCTTTCGCACGAGCTCCTTACCTCTCCGCCTCTCTCCCCGACTCGGCGACGTTTCGCTCTCTCGCTCCCCTCTCATCTTTAATTTCTCAACCGGAGGGCTCCGCACGCTAGCCCCAGCCTCGGCCCCCGCCGCCGGCTTCCCCTCCGCCGGAGTCCCTGTCTCCTTTCATGCTTTCTCTCCCCACGTCTTCCTCCCTCCCCATCTGTCATACCCTCCAGTTCCATTTCCTCCATTTCCTCCCTCCTCCCTCTCCCTTTCTCTCTCTTCCTCTGTTTCAGTTTCTGCGCGTGTCCCCCTCCATCTTTCTCTCCTGCTCTCTTCATTTCTTACCTCCCCCTGTCTCTTTCTTTCCTTTTCTTCCATTTCCATCTGCCTACCCCCATCACATCCATTTGTCTCTCGTATCCCCCCCCCCCCACCGCCCCACACTCTCTCACTCTTGATTCCCATAGGTTAACTGCCCCTCTTTTTCCGTCCTCCGCATCGCAAAACAAAAAAAACAAGCGAGCGAACCGGGAGAACTTGAGAAGGGAAAAGTGAGGCTCAATCACCACGGCTGAATGGAAGCCTGATTTCAGCCCAGGCTTGTTTCCAGATAAGAAAGGCCTGCTGATGGGGAGGAAGAGGGCATGTTTGTGGGGGGTGGGTATAGGGGTGGGGGGGGGTCAGGGTTACAGAGCTCTCCAGCAGTGCCTGTCTCAGATCTGAGCGTCGTCCTTTAACAGGGACTGAACCACAGAAACGGCATCCTTCCCACCCTTATGAGTGCCACTTATTCCCATTGACTGCACATGTCACGGTGGTTAGGTCCTTGAAACAGTAATAAATAAACAAATCCTGGTCATTTGGTATCAGCCATTACAATGCGTAATGCACAGCTCACAGCCAAAAATATGGAAAGTGCTATGGAAGCAACGTTGGAGATACAGATGTTTTACTCTTACGACAGTAATCGGTGCATGAAATTGCCTTGGCACGCAAAGTTAACACACTCTGACAAATTATGACTCTTATAAGGGAACAGGTATCAATAATAGCTCACAAACCGCAGTCAGTCAGTTATGATGACTTGAGAAAGTAGAAATTGTCACACAGAAAACACACAAATTTATAACAATGTAGTGTTAGGTTTGTCTGTATTAAGTAAAACCCTACATCACAGCAAGATTTTTGCCAGCACAATTTTTCTCAGGGCATTAATAAAGATGCTATGCACCTTCTGTCTACTGTAACTCAACTGGGGACTTTATGAGTGAATCACCTGCTGTATTTAATTGTATTAGTCTAACAGCGCTTTTCTATGGTATTATTATTTTTAAGGCACATTGAAAGTCTGAACCTTCCAGCACAGTGCACAGACGCGCTTATCTGTCAGTGACACGTGCACCCCCCTCTCGCCCAAGGAGAGCTTCTCAGCCTGCACTCAGCCAACAGTGCAAAGACACCAGGGGGCTGTTCATTTTCAAACGCCATTTGGTTGATTATCAAGAAGAGAGAAAATCTGCCGCACTCACCCTGCGTGTGAGTGTTTATTTTTTTTTTCCAAGGTACCAGAAAGCCAGATTTAACTGTTGATAGATGACTGTTCATTAAACGGTACCTCTGGTGGGATTTTTCTGAAAAATATCAGCTGTTCATTTAGCAAAGGACTCGAAACTAATGGTAAGAATTTCCGGAAGAGGTTTAAATGTAAAAGTGAACCCCAGGGCATGCTGGGGCTCACTGCTCAAGGCCTGATCCGTCAGCTTTCCAACTGTCACAACAGCGCCGGAGGTGAGCCCAGCTTAACTCCCGCAGACTGGTCCTCATAGCGGAGGTGAGCCCAGCTTAACTCCCGCAGGCTGGTCCTCATATCGATGGTGAGCCTGGATTAACCCCCACAGACTGGTCCTCATAGCGGAGGTGAACCTGGATTAACCCCCACAGACTGGTCCTCATAGCGGAGGTGAGTCTGGATTAACCCCCACAGACTGGTCCTCATAGCGGAGGTGAGTCTGGATTAACCCCCACAGACTGGTCCTCATGGCGGAGGTGAGCCTGGATTAACCCCCACAGACTGGTCCTCATAGCGGAGGTGAGTCTGGATTAACCCCCACAGACTGGTCCTCATAGCGGAGGTGAGTCTGGATTAACCCCCACAGACTGGTCCTCTTAGCGGAGGTGAGCCTGGATTAACCCCCACAGACTGGTCCTCATAGCGGAGGTGAGTCTGGATTAACCCCCACAGACTGGTCCTCATAGCGGAGGTGAGCCTGGATTAACCCCCACAGACTGGTCCTCATAGCGGAGGTGAGTCTGGATTAACCCCCACAGACTGGTCCTCATAGCGGAGGTGAGCCTGGATTAACCCCCACAGACTGGTCCTCATAGCGGAGGTGAGTCTGGATTAACCCCCACAGACTGGTCCTCACAGCGGAGGTGAGCCTGGATTAACCCCCACAGACTGGTCCTCATAGCGGAGGTGAGTCTGGATTAACCTCCACAGACTGGTCCTCATGGCGGAGGTGAGCCTGGATTAACCCCCACAGGCCGTTCCTCGTAGTGGTGGCCGGGCCCCGTTCGCCGCCAGACACAGAGTCCGCCACGGCCTACCTTTTCCCATCTCTCACACCGCTCTGATCGATAGCCCGCGTAGCTCGATCAATACCGCCGCAAATCACTTCATTCTCTCTCTCTCTCTCTCTCTCTCTCTCTCTCTCTCCTCCTGCAGCCAGGAGGAAAAAGAAGCAACTTCAAAAAAAAAAAAGAAAAGAAAAAAGGCTTTCCGCCATTCTCCCAACTGAACGTGAAATAAAGCCCATTAAAAGCCACTGAGCAGTCAGGCGTCAGAGAGCTCATCCTAGCAGATGTCGTACGGTGCGTCCCTTCCCTCCTTTCGAACAGCCCTCTGAAGCGAACGCAGCATATCGCTGCGTTTATTTAAACTGAGGCAGACCCTCGGCCGTCTACGAAACGAAACTTCTCTCTGCCGAGAAAATGAAGGACGTGTCCATCGGTCCAGCGAGTATGAAGGTTGATATACTGCACTGCGTGTACTGTGGGTGTGTTTGTACAGCCTTTGTACATTTTCACAATGAGCGTACATGCTTACATACATAAATATATGTATGCTACATCGTACAGTATATTGAGTGTGTTTGCATATTCGCACACGGCATTCATATTTCCATGAATACTGAATTGCGTAGTGCCATATGAAAGTGTGCGTTTGCTTCTTTAAAGACAATATGCAAATTGTAACCCAAACACCAATGACCTAGAGGCAGCTTCACTTCAAAGAATGTTTGCTTGAGCTGAGATTAGAAAATGAAATAATTACCCGCTACATTTAACTCTATAGGTGGAGTATTTCGTTTTTAATACTTCCTGGGAGTGTACGTGTGTGTGTGTGTGTGTGTGTGTGCGTGCGTGTGTGTGCACAACAGTATAAGGGTGTGTGAATCTGAATGTGACCTAGTAAATGTGTGTGTTTGTATTAACTAAATTATCTCTACCCCTGTCCTGTTTTTTTTTTAACCATAAATACAGGGAAGCAGATAGTCAGGTCTATGTGCTGTAGTTTTCATTGCTGTCAGTGGCTGAGGCTACACTGGATAAATGACTAGATTAAAGTTTCCTTTTTTTTTTTTTTTTGCTTTTCTTTGGCCATTTTACATCACGTGACGTTCTCTCCTTTGCCCATCTCCTGACTGCACCTTTACCAGCTCTGTGCCACACCTGCACGAGTACAAGAACCAAAGGAGCGGCTTCTGAGCAGTACAGCAACTATCAGAAAAGCACACGCGTACACATCACTCATACAGTACGAGTACGCGCGCGCACACACACCCACCCACGCACACAGCGCACGTTCATTCCTCCTCTTCCACGGTTTCAGCATCGCGCCAATGCGCCCATTAGAACGCTCCATCTTTCAATTGAATTTGCGGATAATTGCATGCACAGGGAGGCCACAAGATGCACGCGCTCTGCAATTTGCAGCCGAGGAGGGGGGAAAAACAGACAGCTCAATGAAAAATGAAGTGTAATTTGCTTGTTTTTTTTTTTTTTTTTTTTTTTAAATAATGGTTTTCACGCCGACCTTTATAAAGATAAACCCTGGCTGTTTCAAATCCAATTGGGAGCTGGAAGATAGAGAGAGGGGAGGCAGGGGGGGTTAGGGGGGGGTTCCAATCCGTGGCCCAAAGTGAGAGCGAATGGCTTGAGTGACACTCCTTCCCATGCTGTCCAGCACTGCATCAACATGACTGGATCAAGAGATTAATGCCATCGCTCTGGGCCTTTCAAATATTTGGCTCCCCATATTGTCCGCTGTTGTTAACAGTCGGCAGGAAGTGCCGGTGAATTGGGATTTTGGAGAGCAGGGTAAGTGCAAATGATGTCATTAAGAGCATGCCTGAATGAATTATCAGAAGTGGATGGGGGATTTAGTGCATTGTGACCTCATGAGTGTGTGTGTGTGTGTGTGTGTGTGTGTGTGCACGCATCTATGGAAAAAGGTTGGCCAAATCAGTAGCAAAAAAAGTTGACAGTCAATACTTTATGCCACAACAAAACCACAATTGGATGCAAGTCCAAAAACCGCACAGCGTTAGCATCACACGGACTGCGCACTGCGCAGCCCCAAAGGAACTTCACTTCTGTTCTCACAAAGGCCAAAAAGGGCATCCCCAATAAATGAGCTCCTGTGCTCCCCTCCTCTCACTCCATCACCCTTCACAGGCTCCATTACATCACAAGGAACAGATCCCGTTTAATTAAACTACACTCTCAATCTATTCAGAGACGGACAGGAGAGAAATACCCTTTTTTTATTTAAGTGAAACTTGAATCCAGAACAAAAGGGATTAAATCGAGTGAAATGTGAGCTAAAATGGAACATTAAAATTCTGGGATTTCTTTTGAAAGCAGAATTTCTGATGTCGTCCACCGACATTAAACCTGATGGCCAATATCAGCACTTCACCGCGTCATATCATTATATACTGCATAGGCCACTCTGTCAGTTTTATAATACTAGACAAGGAAAGAACATTTCTGGCATGAAATATTGCATGTACTGTATTACGATACTGTATAACATTCACAATATATACTTTACAGAACATTTGAGGCATTTGGCAGACACTCTTATCAAGAGCAACTGGGACAGCTTTCAGTTTAACATAATATCCATTTATACTGCTAGATATAGACCGAAGAAATGTAAGTGAAGTACTTTGCTCAAGGGTAAAACCACAGTGCCCTACCTATGAATTGAAACTGGAACTTTTGGATTAGAAGCCAAGTACCATAATGGTTATACATATACTGCAAAACATATGCAAGTCCACACATGCGGGGAAAAAAAATAGTTGAAATGGTCTATAAGGTTCTTGAACATCAAATTAAATGTCGCTCATATGTCAGATTTCACATTCAGGTATAAATGGACTTTGTACCTGTAAACTGTGGATTAGCTGATATAGCAGGCCAGCTCTGGTCCCCAGTAGGTCTGCCACTGTGTAGAACAATGGTTCCCAACCCTGTTCCTGGGGAGTTACTGTCCTGTAGGTTTCCATTTTTACCCTAATTTGGCAGGCCTGATTCCATTAATTACCAGCTCAGCGAGATCTCCAGCTCTTGAATGAGGTGTGCTTTGTTACGGCATGGAGTGAAAACCTTCGTGACGGCAGACCTCCAGGAGCAGTGTTGGGAACCCCTGGTGTGGAGAGCAGACGGGGAGACGCCTTGCCCAACGCAGTAATGAAAAGCTTTCCTTTCGCTCTCTCCGAAGAACGCGTGACTCCAGGCTGAGGACTAGCGCCACTCAGCCGACAGGCAACGTTCCCCCTTCCCAGGGTGCCCACTCTCGTTGTTCCGTCATTTAAAGCCAGGGTATAAACGGCGACACGCTCCCCCCTGCAGGGGCCGTACGCCCACTCTTTATAATCGGCGGGCCGTGCTTCCGCTCGCTCGCTCGCCGGGGCCCTGGGGGGTGCCAGCCGAAACGAGCAGGAAGCGCTTCGTTTTTCCCCCTCTGCCGCCTCCGGGTAATGGCGCACTTTAAACAGAGGGCCGAGCAGTGGGCGGTGCGGGAGGGGATGCCTCTCTCGCCAGCAGATGTGCACGTAAGCGCGTAAATGCGCTGCTTTTCCATATACATTTCAGCCTGGGGTTGTGTTGCTGCAGATACAGCTTTTTTTGTTTGAGTTTTTTATTTATTTTTTTTTACATATTTTTACTGTTTTTTTTTTATTTTTGTTTTTTTTACTGTTTTTA
>NC_049213.1:31853141-32055641 GCF_013347855.1 Anguilla anguilla | reverse complement strand
CTCCTTTCACAAAAAAAAAAATGAGTGGGCAAAATGAGAGGGGGAAAACGGCTGGATATCAGGGCCCCTCTGCTTCTCGAAAACGAGCTCATGAGTCTCAAGTCCTCTGTCCAATAAGGCCAGACAATGGAGGGGGAGAATACCGCTCCTTCGCCAGCCCTCCGGAGGACGTGTCGGACGACCCTGTCGGCGGAATCGAAGGCGGAGCCTCCAACGCTACGCGCCTTTACGCTCTCCCGCCGCCACCTCGCTTCGTTATTTATTCATCCGTCACCCGGGCAACCTGTGATAAAACGAAGGCTCCGAGCAGCAGCTGTTTAAATCGTTAATTTCTTCTTACGATAGTTCTCATTCCACACTAAAACTTGAGAACACGCTACAGGGGGCAACAGCGTCTACGATGTGCACGCCTGGTGCCAGACTGGCAGAGGGTGCATGTGGCGTTTGCCCCCAATACTAGAAGAGCACGGAGCTCCATCCACTACCGAACCAAATGATGTCCACAGTCTCACAGCTGAAAACTCGGCTTCACAGACAGAAAAAGGACCGACTTGCATACATGCCCGCATCATTCCACACGAAACATAAATCCCCCACACCTTCCTTCACCTACAGATTAGGTAGATAAAGAGCTATTCAATGGGTTATATTGGCATCATTTCATTATCACATAAAAGCATCAAGTAACATCATGAAATGAAGTGCGCTTTCTTTCAAACGAAACAGGGAGCTTCTCGTCCGTTCCGCCGGACACTTCATGCGCATAGCGCCCGCATGCGTTAACACGGCCAAGAAGGAGAAATTTAAACGATGACATACTGCAACTGTTATTCATTAGATGCCACTTCCTGTTTTGCAACAGCCACCTGGGGCTGGGGAACATATGGTGATACCAGCGCATAATCCTGTTTTCTGGAAAGAATTGGCACCCCTCTCTCCGTCTTACGTGTCCCTCCCCACCAGGGGAAAATATCACACTTTACTCAAAATAGCCCAGGCCCTACATTACGACAGCCACATCACTGTGAAAGCTCTCATTTCTAATGGAAGGGAAATGACAAGAAGGTTAAGGAATAGGGGTTTCTCATTTTAAATGGGGCACGCAGCATCCATCCCCCACAGGCACAAGAGATGAATTCCCTTTTTCCCCACTGAGGAATCTTAATGGCAGAATGGAGGAAGGTTGGAAGAGCCCCACGGAACAGCCCTGCAAGGACAGCAAGCACTCGAGCGGTTGGTTTAAGTCCTATACCCCACATATTGTATGTACGTAGACATGTTTGCCATTGTCTGGAGGAAGGAGCCTATTGAACTGACCTCACCGTGTTTGGAAAAGGGGGAAAAAGGACACTCGTGTTTTCTCGTGTTTGATCATCAATATTTCTATTTCTGTAAAATGGAACATGACACAAATACCCTTTACCCTGAAACCAGGAAGCCTTGGAGAGACGTGTGGAGTGGCCTGTAGCACAGCCAACCCTCAGCCATATGCGTCAGCTGTGGTCCGTTCTCGAACCCTAACCCTCTCTGCTTTCCACCCGTCTGAATAAAACAGAAAAATACTGAAGAAGAGCAGACGGCTGAGCTCTCCAAAACATTTGAAATAGAAACCAGACAGCCTTGCTTGGTTTTTAATTGCACATATTTTTGATTTTTTTTTTTTTTTCCGTTTTGGACAGACTGATCTGTGCCATGTCGAGAAAAGAGAAAGACAGCTTCCATAACTGATTACAGCAATTAACCAGAGATACATAAAAGCTTTTTGGAATCAATTTTTTTTACTTTAATACCTTAAATATGGCAGTCCATGAAGCCATCTCCATGTTGCCAAACTGCACAATTCAGTGTGAACTATGGCTATGGTTGGGGTAATGCAATGGAAAGTCACTGGATGGTACTGGGTCATCTGGATGTTTCTCATGCTAATGCTAGCCTGGTCCAAGCATTACTATGGATACAGGGTACCGGATAGTTTAAGATTGCTGAAAATCAAAATGTACCACACCTTAAGTAAAACCTGGTAGACATGGGAAAACAAATCCTCTTCAACAAACTATTTACTTGTTATTAAATAAAAATAAAACATTTCCCAAATTCCTACCCAGTTTTATTTTCATAGTAGTATAAGCAAGCACTTTTAAACTATGATGTGAGCAAACTATTTTTCCCTGCTAAACAACAAGGTAGGTGTTACCCTGCCAATTAAAATCTGGGCAACAGTGTAGTATAATGGGTAAGGAACTGGGGGGTTGCAGGTTCGATTCCCAGGTAGGACACTGCTGTTGTACCCTTGAGCAAGGTACTCAACCTGCATTGCTTCAGTATACATTCAGCTGTATAAATGAATGCAATGTAAATGCTATGTAAGTCGCTCTGGATAAGAGCGTCTGCTAAAAATGCCTGTAATGTAATCTGCCCTAAGCGAAGCTATGGCCAATTATCAATCTCCCCCGCAGGACTGCCCTGCCACAGGCGCCGCACGGGCACGGTCCGCTGGATCCAGACATCGCACCGCACCGCCGCGCTGCACAGGGCCCAACGCTGTTTAAGATGCGAAAGGGGAAACTTCGCTTCCGCAGATACGTTAGGCGAACGCGGGCGGTGATTTCGGGGGGGGGGGGGTGGGGGTGTAACGCGGGGGGACGTGGCGCACCGCCGTGCCCTCGGGAGCGTGCCGGATGCCCGTCGGCCCCGTCCCGCAGCGCCCGCCACAGCGCCACAGCGCCAGTGCCACTGACAGCGCGAGGGCAGCTGTGTGTGACAGAGTGAGAAGCGATTTCGGGCAGGTGTCTGAGGAGCGATTCCAGGCAGGTGTCTGACCCCCCCCCCCCCCCCCCCCCCCCCCCCCAACCTCAGCCCATCAGTGCTCTCACCTCCCGCAGCAGAGGCCCGGGTGCTGGCGGCACAAAAAACGGCGGGGGTGTCTGAAGCGGCGAGCGCCCCTAAACGCCTCTTTGATAAACCGGCGGCCGCTGCGCCGAGCTCCCGGCAGGCGGAAGGGCTTCGCCCGTTTATACACCGCTTCAGATGCGCGGCGAGGACACAAAAAATTACCTTTTTTATTCTTCCACTGACTGAGGGACAGCTGCTGTATTAACTCTAAAGGCTTCCTCAGCTCATGACGTGTGTGTATACTGTATACAGTACACATGCTGTATTTGCTGGCTACTATAAATGCTAAAATCCTCCTCATGATAATACGTATTATGATGAAAGAAACAACTCCACTTGACAGCGATGTTCAACAGCCGTCTGAGCTGAAGAGCAGACGCCTAACGAATTTTCACTCACTTTTTTTACATGAACGGAGACTGAGGAGCGTTGAGCAGCTGGCACAGCTACGAATGCACAAACCAACCTGAGAGAACTGCCCTTTATTCACATGGCTTTTCACATGTGTAGGTCTGAGCCTTGATCTTACACATTCACTAATGGACATCCATCCATTCATTTTTCAAACAGCTTATTCCTGGTCATGGTCAGGTCAGGGAAGGGGAGGGTGCCTATCCCAGCATGCAGTGGGCGAGAGACAGAAACACAACCCGGACAGGACGCCAGTCCACCGCAGGGCACACACACACACCATTTACTCACACACTCATATCTAGGGGCAAATTAGACTCTCCCATTAACCTACCCTGCACGTCTCTGGACTGTGGGAGGAAACAGGAGTACACAGTGAGAACCCACACAGACGCGGGGAGAACGCGAGAAAAAAACCACCCAGCGGTCCTCGGTCAGAATCTGAACTCTATGCCTCCCTGCCGTGAGGCAGCAGCGCTGTTCCCTGAACGACCGGCGCCGCCCCCTCACCAAACGTTCGTTTGCAATTTTCGCAACTCTTATCACAAGCGCTCTTCCTGGTTACGTGCCATCACGATGGACACAAAAAGCAGAAAATACACACAAAAATGTCAAGTGAACAAAAAGTGACAGGTCACTTCTCTCTAAATTGATCACGGTGACATGTTCCGCTTAGCGAGACCCGCGTAACGTACGGACGGGAGCTGAAGTGCCTCTGTGTGCTAATGACAGGAGTCCTGTGTGTCCCGCTGCAGGCCCACTGCACACGCAGCGTGGAGAGAATTCCAACGACAAACTGCAGACGGTTTCCCCGTGCCTGATCCTCTCTGTCATATCAGTGAGTGTGCACAGTACGACAGGCCATATCACAGCTAATAAGGATGTAGACCCACGCAAAGGTAATGTAGTGACAGATCGGCTGGGCCCTGGGAGACAGCAGAGACTCAAACCGGTGATTTTGCGAGCGAAGTGTCCACCAAAGGCAAGATGCCATTGGCAGCTCAAAGACAGGGGGAAAGGGGGGGGGGTGACTTTGCAGCCAGGAGTAACAGAGCACCAAGGGGATGAGGGAATGTTGAGAGGAGTGTGGTTCTGGATGGGGGGGGGGGGACGAGGCACCCTCTCTTCAAATGCTCTACGCCCCAGGACAGCCCAGGCAGGGGAGCCTTGGTCTGCAGCGCTTGCGCCAGCCTGCAGGTGCATCAGAGCAGCTCGGCCTGGTGCATCAGAGCAGCCCGGCCAGGTGCATCAGAGCAGCTCAGCCTGGTGCATCAGAGCAGCTCAGCCTGGTGCCCCAAAGCAGGTGGACAGGCAGAGAAACCGAGAGACGAAAGGAGAGGGGGGAGAGGGAGATCAAGAGGGAGACCAAGAGAAAACAGAGGCAGAGCAAGACAAAAAAAGGAGAGAGAGAGAGGGGGGGGGGGGGCAGACAGGAGAGTGAGAGACAGATAGTGAGCACAGCAAAGCAGAATGAAGGGATTGTGAGACAGTGACAAGTCAAGGAAAAACAGCAAGAGAACAACTAAGAGATAAAGGGAGACTCAGGCAAAGGGGGGGAGGGAAAAATAACAAGAGAAAAGCCACAAGATACAGTGAGAAAATGCATCAGAGAGAGAGAAGAAAACAGAGCAGATAGAACTCATGAAACGGAGAGAAATAAACCAAACAAGAGATAAAGGAGAGAAATGAAATAAAGGGAGAGCGGAGAGAGAAAGGGAGAAATGGGGACCGGAGAATAATAAGGACAGAAAGGGAAACAGATGGGACGGGCTTTAGCCCTGGAGAGCGCTCGTCCTATTTGACTATTTAAAATGGATTAGTGTGGAACATCGCAGAGGGAGGTTATGAATTCTCCACATGAAGAATCGCGGCAGATTGCAATGAGACCGAGCCGCATTCTGACGGAGCCGCCGCTAAGTCTGCAGCACAGCCAGCCTCTTACCACAGGCACGGGAAACAGGGCCCCACGCGGTGTACCGGTGGGTATCAGGAAGTGCCATCGGTACGGCAGCCGTTCCTTACAGTACGTACGAAAACCCCATCGTGTCCTATTAGCCCGTATTTCCAAAAAAGCTTTTCAGCTAATCTGCTCCGACTCCCTATTGGTCCACCCCCCCCCCCCCCCGCATGGCCCGGTTCCTGGCCCAGTGCTTTTTTTTTTTTGGAAGGGGGGGGGGAGGATGGGGGCTCCACCTGCACCTGCCAACCCTTGAAGCAGATCATTATTTCTGTGTCTGGAGACACGCCGCTCGGCACCCCTGCGCTCCAGTGGAGGGAGAGGGAAGCTCACGCAGCTAATTAATTACAGCGCCAGGTCAGGCCTTCCAATGAACAGAGCGCCGATCGGCCGACTGGCGGCGGGGCAGAGAGAGAGAGAGAGAGAGAGAGAGAGAGAGGGAGAGAGAGAGAGGGAGAGAGAGACAGAGAGAGAGAGACAGAGAGAGAGAGAGACAGAGAGAGAGAGAGAGAGAGAGAGAGAGAGGGAGAGAGAGACAGAGAGAGAGAGAGAGAGAGGGAGAGAGAGAGAGAGAGAGAGAGAGAGAGAGAGAGAGAGCGAGCCAGCCTCGGCATGAAGTGCGCTGGGCCAGGTGTGCGGGGGCGGAGTCTCCTTCACCGAGGATGTGCCATGGGGGGGTGGGGTGGGGGGGGGGGGGGGGGGGAGAGGAGCCATCCAACTTTGGCTCTCTTTGTTTCACGCTACGAATTAAGCTGTCAGTGGCTTTTCTTCCCCCCTAATTATTGCTTTGACACAAACATCCGGCCATCTGGCCTGGCGCGCATACATAAAAAATTTAAGTAAAACATTAAAGCGCACGGCTGGCTGCCAGTACTCTGGGAGGGGAGGGGGGGGTGGGGGGGGGGGGTCAGGATTCTGAAACTGGGGTTCGCAGTTCGATTTGCTCTCGCAAGCACACCTAATGATCTCTGAAATCCCTTTCAAAACACCGGCCTGCTCTGACATTTATTACTGATGCCAGCACGCTGTGGAAGATGGATTTTTTTCCCCCCTCCAGGAACAGAGACATAAATTCGATGGAGGGTGCAGAAATAGGTTTCCAGCCGCCTTTCTTCTCTACGTCTGGTGGCGCCTGTAACGTGCTTTGGGTATGCAAATCAGGCAGATACCTGGCGCTGTGAAGTGGCCACGTAAAAAAAAAAAATAAACAAAACATGGCTGCCGTTTCTCTTCTTCTTCAGACATGAGGTCCCACAGAACATCAACAAACGGTTTTGGTATAGCCCAGTAAGTACAGAACAGAGAACCAGTGGAGGAGTGGAGTCAATAGCAAAAGTCAATAGTCCTTAACTTCCCTCACTTTCACCACGATACCCCTGGATGCACGTTCCACCTAGGAGCCCTCAAGCTACAAACTCTGAATCCAGCCAAAGGAAACAAACGGGACTGTTGGGCAGTATATCCTTTTCACTGAATCCTGACCGTAGCTCAGCCCAGGGAGTGAGGGCTTCAGCCAGCAGGATATTCCTCGACTCTCCACACAATAGCAGCTCCTCTGGTGTTACAGAAAAGAAATTTGGGGCTGGAATTGTGTTTGGGCAGGAACGAGGGAAGAAAAAAATTTGGAAGAAAAAGCTTTCGAAAAATATATAAATGAATAATGGAACAGACAGCTGATGTAGTATGCCCTGATGCATTAGACAGGGCCAAGAAGTTACCAAAGTGACAAAGGCACACGCTTGTCAGCTCACAGACATGCAACACCCGTCTGCGAAAACCAGCGGTCTCCAGCAACGTTGCCTTCTCTCGACCGGCCTCGTGGTGAAAAGCTGTCAATGGGCTGGTTGGCTGCAAGCCCCTTTTAAGAGCCTTAGCACCTTGTCATAATTGTGTGCAGCGGCGTGGAGCGCGCACGTCAAACAAGCCATTAAGGGAGAGCCAGGGAAACAATACAGTTTAGATTAGGAGGGGCAGGGATCCCCAGAGGGAGGGGGGGTGGGGGGGGGGGGGGGTAGGGCGGGGACACCCTTTCTTCTGGTTTCTGCCTGCACAGGCTCTCTGGCCGTTGCCCGAGATTTAGGTTACCGCACCAGCCAGAGAAGTACCCTCATCTGTTACAAATTGCACCATTCTCCTCCTCCTTTTGTGTGAACACTGGGGATAAGAGAGAGAGAGAGAGAGAGAGAGTGAGAGAGCGGTAGAGCACGTGCTGGGAAGCTCTGGCTGTGCCGGGGCAGATTAGCGTACCGACAAGGGAAACTGCGGAACGTCGGAATTTCGCGGAATCGTGCCCCCCGGATCACTGGCAGGGGGACAGTCAACCGTTTGG
This sequence comes from Anguilla anguilla, assembly GCF_013347855.1. Classification (NCBI taxonomy): domain Eukaryota; kingdom Metazoa; phylum Chordata; class Actinopteri; order Anguilliformes; family Anguillidae; genus Anguilla; species Anguilla anguilla. The sequence goes on along the minus strand of NC_049213.1, from coordinate 32,048,052 downwards.
CGCTATGGCGCGTAGCAACTGGCCGCGAAAACACTGCGGGGGGGCTGACAAACAAGACAGGAGTTCTGGAAACGAGAGCTGGCCCAATGGCGTCCAATGACCGCATTGATCTGTGTAAGTTATACCTCATCAGATACAGCGCTAACAACAACAATGGAGGGCTTTGCTCCTGGTCCAGGGAAAATTGGAGTAGTAACCCTTGCTAATCCCTGACAAACAGCAATTTTCTTAAAAAGTATCAGCACTCTGTTTCTCATTTGTCACTGAACACCGATACAAAGCCGTGAAAAAAAGCATTTGCCCCCGACCTGATTGCCTCTATTACCGCATAGCTGTGTAAGTCGCTGTGGACAAGAGCGTCTGCTAAATGCCTGTAATGCAATGCAATGCATATTTGTCACACTGATTGGTTTCAGATCTTTTGACAAAATGGAGTATTAGACAAAGGGAAACTGAGTAAACACAAGACACATCAAAAGTTTTCAAAAACCCATATCGCCCTTGTGAAAAAAAGTCATTTTAATCAGCGAGACAAATATGCAATAATACAGGAAATGAGGAAACACTTTTTCATGGCACTGTATCCAATTAGAGCTTGAAATTCATGTTTAACAGAAAATGTGAATTAGCACTGAAAATGCATCCCAGCGAAAGTGCTTCACTGGCAGCAGAAACAACATGGATAGTTTACAGGCCCCGTGGGGTCTAACTGCAAATGTTTGGTACGTACAACTTAATACTTATCCTCAGGTTTACAGCATCGAAGAACAGCGCTTGGTACCCGTTAAAAAATACTTTGAGATATTCTACAGTCCATGACAGGGCGTGGACCCTTGTGTGAAGGCCGGCCTGTTCTCAGGATGTCAAGCCCACGACGTCACGGTCGGACGGCTACGCTGACGTAGGTCCAAGTCCGAGGCTCCGGAAACGGCCGTGATGTCACTACACAAAATCTCCCAGGCAACGCAGCTTGGGTGGCCGCCGTAGACTGTGACGGACGGAAGCATCAACCGGCGCCTCTACCCGTTCTCCCACCCCGCACCCTCACCTCCACCCCCACCCCCACCTTCAACCACCATTTTTGAGAAACGAGCCTTCGCGGTCTTCGCCGACCTTCTGCGTTTTCTTTCTTTTTGACTCACAACGTCCAAAATGTATTTTTCCCCTCACGGATCAATATCCCGCGCCCCGGTTTTCTCTGCCGTTCCGCTGCCAGGCTCATGCAGCGGCGGCTCAGACAGGAAAATGTCAAAACAAGTCAGATTTGTGTCTCCTTTTATGAGGCTATCAGGAGAGCTAACTATATCCCGGTGCTTACGCAGGCAGCATACAGGAGGCTAATGAGGCCTGGGAAACTGCTTCCAGTGGCTTTTCTGGAGAAATCCGGGAATTTGTTTGCGAGTATAACACATAACATAAATACACTGTGTGTGTGTGTGTGTGTGAGTGTGTGTGAGCGTGCATGTGTCTGTGTGTGTATGCGTGCGTGAGCGTGTGTGTGCGTGGGTGAGCGCGTGAGCTTGCGTGTGAGTGTGTGTGAGCATGTGTGCGTGTGAGCGTGTGTTTGTGTGTGTGAGCATGTGTGTAAGTGTGTGTGTGAGCATGTGTGTAAGTGTGCGTGTGAGCGTGTGTGTGAGCGCGTGCGTGTGTGTGAGTGTGTGTGTGTGTGTGAGTGTGTGTCTATTCACAGTAGACAGCCTCAAACACACAGTGTCCCAATAATGTCAAATCTTGTAGAGAATGCGGGGCTAATATAGCTCTCTTTGAAGGCTCATTGCTCAGGTAATCTCACCGTATGCTAAGCAGATGCTAATCCACGAGAGCATCTGAACTTAGGCTACCTTTAATGTGGGGCTACCATCCTCAGCGCCCCGAAAGATGAGGGAGATTTCAGGCCTCATTGTGCAGAATCAGCGCCGTGAAGAGATTTAATTAAGATAACGGAGGCGCAGTAATTAAATCCACCGCTCTCCGGGTGAGAGTCTCACTGTCAAGAACACAGCGAGGATCAAATTAATTACTGACAGATTTTTTTCCCCATTCTTTCTTTTTCTATGCATTAGAAGTTATGTGGGATTCACTCTCCACACTCTCCAAGAGGCAGCCTAAAATTGTTGCCCCTGGAAAACGTCCACCATCAGCATCACACTGTATTGAGCTACCATACACCGTAATCCATTATTTATTTTATTTACTTATTTTATTATCATACATGTCCCTATATTTCTCTCTCCCACAAGCAGTCCCATTCCCACATCCATTTTGCATATACCTATAATTAGTGTTTTTTTATTTTACACTGAATGTTTGTTTTTTTTTTTATTGTGAGAATGGTATGGTACGTTAATGCACAACTGGGGATCAATAAATGCCGACACTGTAACTGTACAGTTTTGTAATGTTACTTGCATGCTCACTGAATTCATTATAATATTGACAGAATGTGTCTTTCTACATTTACATCTGGAAACAACACAGAAAAGCCTCTAATTCTCTAATTCTGCCTTGGAACACATTTGAACTACACTTAAAAGAATTATACAGCAGCAAGGGAAAGAAAGCACTATTTCATGTCTATGATATTCAGAATTAATGTAACACTGTTCCAATTAAAAATTGGGGCACATAGTTATTTATCTGCAAAAACACTTTGAAGAGCCGTCCTTTGAAATTCTTCCAAGGACTCAATAGGAAATGGTATTAATGTGTCGACAGTACAACAGCATCCTCAACCAAAACAGTCACGACACAGAAGCGTAACAGGCGATTTGAAGCCATAATTCCTCCAGTTAGAGGAGGAACAGAATAATTCTATTCGAGAAGTACCCTCAGTAAGTGAGAGAAAACATTACGGAGGTGGATTGGACATCCAAGACATTTTCCTAAACCGGTGGAACAACTCAAAAGCAGATTCCTTTTGTTCACCCGGTGGGTTCCAACAATACTCTAACAGATATCCGTCGTTATTATCACTGTGAACAACTGATGATTGATGAGAAAGCCCAAAATTTCCACTGATCTTTGCCACTGTGTTAGGGATATAACTGGCTCCTTCCTGCTTTTATTTTTTTGGTTCAAATTGAGAAGTTATAAAGTGGAAAAGAAGTGGAAGTCAGCCTATGGCACTTTAAATGGTTGCCCAACTGGGTTGATGCTGATGGGCAAAATCCTGTACTGTTATCAGACACCATCTGGGCTGGGATCACAAATCCCTACCAGCTAAGGAATCGTCCAATTTTTATTTAAAGCCCAGCTTTACTGCTGGCATGCCAAAAGCGAGAAGAATGCACACACAAAAAAAAATAAAAAACTTTTTAAAAAACTTGCGAGGCCTTTCAATTTTTTTATGTACCAGAGTGAGCTCACACACCCATCGACTGACAAACAGACAAGCTTGACTTTAATTCTTGCCAAGCCTTTACCCTGGATGAGCTCACTCAAGATTCCACAGAACTGGCTTTCCCCCACGGGATAGAAATCTATCTTTTATTTCTGTCTGAAGACAACAGCCTAATTTGGAGCAACTGCTACAATACCTCAAAACGACAGGCAATAATTATCTTGGTATCCGACTTCAAATGCAAGTGAGGCACTAATTAGAGGGAGCTTTGTCACTTTGCCGCTTTTGAAAGCTGAAAATCAGGCTTTTATTAGTAAGGATTTATCCAATAATCACTGAGCACAGACAAAAGCATTCTGTATGATAAATCTGGTAACTATCACCAATCCATCCTCTGCAGTTAGTTGTTTTCCAATAACATGTTTTACAGCACCTTTGATTTCAGAAACAGCCTTCTAAAATCCCATAACTACACTATATGACCAAAGGTATCTGGACACCCGTTGGTCGGAGGCTGTTTTTCATGGTTTGGGCTAGGCCCCTTAGTTCCAGTGATGGAAAATCTTCATGCAATGACATTCTAGACGATTCTGTGCTTCCAACTTTGTGGCAACTGTTTGGGGAAGGCCCTTTCCTGTTTCAGCATGACACTGCCCCCGGGCACACAGCGAAGGTCCATATAGAAATGGAATTGTTGAGATTGGTGAGGAAGAACTTGACTGGCCTGCACAGAGCCCTGACCTCAACCCCATCCAACACCTTCAAGATCAACTGGAAAGCCAACTGCAAGCCAGGCCTAATCGCCCAATCAGACCCAACCTCACCAATGCTCTTTTGGCTGAATGGAAACAAATCCCTGCAGCAACACTCCAACATCTAGTTGTCGTTACAGCAGCAAAGGATTGACCAACTCCATATTAATACCCATCATTTTGGATGGAACGTTATATGTCAGGTGTCCACATCCATTTGGCCATGTAGTGCACATCAGGTGAAAAATAAATCGCTCAATAAATAAAACCTGAACATTTCTGTCAATCGATGGCCCTTAATTTAATCTACTATTGATCTTAGACTTGGAAAACCACTTTCTTTTTTTTGGCTTTCTATTTGGAATGCTCATTCATATTTGTAAGACCGTCTCAGTCTTACAGTACAAAGCCCTCCGTCAAATTTCAGAGATGGCAGACTGGCACGTGCTCGTCCCTCAAAGCCTCCTCTGAAGGCATCTCCAGCCGCCCGATCAATCTTTTAGTTTTTTTTTATAGTTTTCTTTTTTTAATGACAGCCCTTGACAGGACTATCTGTGGCGTTTCACTCTGAAACGCAGAAACAGCCGCAGTTTGAGAGAGCAGCCTTTCTCCATCGGCAAATGAGCCCGGCGATCGATAGCCCAGCGTTTGGAAGACTTCGGGGGAGGTTTAGGCGGCGCCTCACACATATTGCATTTCTCACCCGCATTGGCATTTTTTTTCTTTTTCTTTTCTTTTTTTTTTTTTTTTAACCTGTCAAATTGGAGCCTCTTGTATTTAGCAGTGCAAACCAATCTTTTCTGCCATTAAACAGATTACAAAAAAAGAACACACAAGAGGACACACAGGAGGAGTGAGTTGTGTGTTGCAATGTTTGGTACAGAAGGAGACACAAATACCACAGCCCCTCTCTGAATGGGCTTCATTCAGGCACAACTGTCCAGCCAAGTAGCCTGGCCAGCCTCTCACTGAGGTGATGCATATTAATCTGGACTGAGTTTAAGCGTTTTTTGGGGGGGGGGGGGGGGGGGGGGGGGGATATATTCTCAGGCTCGTTATAGGGGGATCTGGGCTGAAGTCACCTCCAAATTTTGGACAAAGGAAGCCAGTTCCAATTGCATACGTGCTGGAAAAAGAATTCATCTATATGCAATGTGCTTATATATGAGAACTAATTTTAAAGTTGGCTAACATGAAGGAATATTACTACTAGCAGACATAATTGGCGGTTAGTGTGATGTTTGATGTGGGTAATTCATGACTGTTGGAGGATTAATATGCTGGAGTATTTTTGATTATGTGATCTGCAGGAACATTACTAGAGAAGTGTTTGAAATGATTAACCAGTATAAAATGAAAGATCCAAGAATGTACAAGAATTAAAAAACCATGGTTTAAGAACTGAGGTTCCCCTACTGAGCTCATCACTCACACATCAAGCTAAGAACACAAAATTAGCACAGCTAACCGACTAACACAACTAACAGCACAGAATCCTCTGCCTTGAAATTCACTTTCTTTCGTTTAAATCATTTTGAACCACGCCAAACTATTGTGACACCTGAGCTGGCACTGTCACTGGCAAGGTCAAAAAACAAATTTACAAAATGCGGGAAAAAAAGGTCGTAAAGGTCTTCTAGAATGTGGGACCGTTACCAAGTAAAGATGGCAATTAATGGAACATTCGCTGTGGGTTTTTCTGTGAGAGATGGCCCCTAAAAGCCATAAAAGCCTTTAGCTGATGGCATGTAGTGATCAGAGCATTTAAAAATCTGCTACATTGATACGAGGGGAGTGGGGGGGGGGGGCGGGGAATGTTTGTTGAGAAAATGTGAGAAGTGGTTGGAGAAATATGCTTTGATGGAAGATTTTTAACTACAGGAAGGACATATTGGCATAAACTGCAGAATGTATTCACTTACTGTAACAAAATATATATATTTTTTATGACTACATATAAAAACAACATCTGTAGACATAGTCATCCACGGCAGAAACTGGCATCTGTCCCATGTGACTGTATAATAGCTTTATTACCACAGTTTATCTACGTCTATCGAGAGTTAATCTCTCTCTTTATCTCAGTCTCACTTGTTTCCATGTAAAACAAGGGTTGAAATTCCAATTCGCTGACATCTATGTCTTACATCACATCCAATTTATATTCAAACGTCTATTTACTAAAGACTAGCTGGAAATTGTAGCCATGACTTAACGTAAAAGATATGAATCAGGCTAAGTATGGCCACACCAATACAGAAAATATGCACCTTATTTACTCCCCAGCCCAGACATGCAAACACCGTTCATTCATATACAGTATATGCACAACATGTCACTGCGTATAAATAGGGAGAAAAGAAAAGATTTTCTAGTCTTTTCTAGTTTATTAAACAATTAGTAAACACAGTAAATAGTTAATAAATATAAGGGAATATATATCCTTTTCACAGCAAAAGACATTCATATTTTTAACCAAACCTAAGAAGAATGTGCAAGCTTTGAAGGGAGACTCCAGTGAGCCGAGCTCCAACTCGTTCAAACTGTTGCACGAATGTACCCAACAAAGTTTCAAAAAGAGCAAAAACTATCTGTCCTCATTAAGATTTCGGCATTCGCCAGCAGAGTGCCGTTGGTGGTTTTCGTGACTGTGGCAGATCGAGAAGCAGAAACGGGCCGACTCGTAGCCGCGATAGGGCGGAGGGGGCGAGCGGGTGACCGCCACGGGGGTGCGAAGGTCCGCCCGACCGGAGCCGCACACGCCCGCCCCACATACCGCACAGGGACAGCTGGGGGGCGGGGGCGGGATTTAACGAGGTGGAAGAGATCGCGATTATACCACGCGACGGACACGCCAGGGATGAAACCAGAGTCATCGAGAGGCACTGTCTCTAGAGGCGAGATCTGAAGTGCCGTCCCATTCTAAACGGCCATCACTGAAAGAGCTGGCCCAGACCCAAAAAGCAACACAAACGGCTGCTTAGGACTGTGCGTCCACCAGGGGGCTCCCAAACTAATATACTAATATATACATATATATATAATTAGGGGGTACAGTAGGTGGGCTGGTTATCCCCCAAATCAAATCCTGCTTAGCGCCCCTCACAGGCCAGGGCTGGCACTGACCGTTGAAGACCAGAGTGCAGGCTGACACCCCCCCCACCTGCTCTACCGGCATCAACGTGAGCAATCGGCGTAAAAAAAAACATAGTGAGACTTACCATCCGGGGGCGGCGTTGGGGTGAAGGGAGGTTTGTCTGGAAAGAAAGAGGAGAGAGAGAAAAAAAAAACAACAAGTTTAGAATGACGGCCGTTACATTGGAGTTACATAAAGGGCGCTGCCAAAAGAACAGGGACACTTCGCTGCGTGCCACCTCGAGCCGCAGCTGTGCGACGAGCGCGAGGACCAGAAATGGGAGTAACGCTCGCGGGCAGGAAACTGGCTGCACTCACAAACGGACAAACTCCCCCCAGCGCCCCTCTCCAAGCGAAGGGGAATTAACCAAAGAAAATAAGTGTGAATAACCAGAGACTAGCGAACGCGCTGCCGGGCTCCTAATAACCTTGCACCTTAAGTGTGTGGAAATAATGTTCAATATGTAAGAGGTTTTAAAAATTAAAAAAAATCCATTCCTGCCGGGAAAGGAAAGTTTTCATACAAAAAAAAATACAAAAGCAAACAATTATGCTTCAGAAGTTTAAACAGTATTAACAGTCCGGGCAATTTATGTCAGGCGTATTTCACAAACTGCGTACGTTCGATCGCAATACGTGGTAAAAAGCAGACGGAACACAAACGACCTCTGTCAACAGTTTTTTTTTGTCTGTCGCACATATTTTGTCTGCACAGGGCTGGGCCTGGATCGCAGCCCAACGTGCTGGCCAAACAAAACATAAATATTGACGCATATGTGAACGCGCACCATCTGCAGACGAGGCCAAAGAGTGCCTATTGAAATTGCACCGCTTAAGATTACAAGCACGAAGGGCGCCGCATTGGACCACCGCTGAACATGTGACTGCAGCCGCTGGGAACTGGAAAGCAAGCATTCCCCGCCCAGTTCAAAAAATGAATTGAAAATCATTACTGGCATATCCCCATAAACTGGGCAATGGGCAACATGGCAGGGCGGAGGGAAAGGTGGCGGGCAAACCTACAATCTACCCGGCAACAAAAGCCCGACTCTGGTGATGTCAGAACTCACATTTGTACTAAAGTGGCATTTTTTCCCTAGCACAGATGGGTCGCGGTGACCTTTCTTCAGGGCAAAGGGTGAAGCGGAGTGAAAACACTGTCAAACCCCCCCATAGACAAAACAAGAACGGTCTGTTCTTCTTCTATTAATTATACGGCAGCGCCTCTTATCAGGAAACACGGATTAGAACGTTTGTTTATCTCAAACAGCATCCAGGAGCCAGGTTTACCGCTTTAGATTCGGGCTCTCTTCAAACGGCCCGTCAAGCAGCAGTGTGAGGAAGAGAGCAGTTGGGTGCGGGGGGGGGGGGCACGTGGTGGCTTTGGGAGAGCTGGGGGGAAGGGGAAAGGGGGGGGGGGGGGAGGCGTTCTTTCACTTTCAAGTGCCTCGGTAATGAAGTGTCTGTTGAGGCAGTCTCCGAGTCAGTTGTGATGGCTGTGGCCTTTCTGCTCATTAACGCAGCCCAGCACAGCAGAGCAGAGGCAGGGCGTGGCCGAAGAAGACCGCGCCCTCAACAGACTGTCACGGCTCCGCGACGTCACGATGACTCACGTAACTGCAAACCGGCCAACTGGCAAGCGAGTGTCTGTGCACGCGTGTCTCGGGTTTGCTGTTTATACTGTGTACTGTGCATGTGCCGAATCTGAATACGCATACGTGTGCGTGCGTCTGTGTGTGTGTGTGTGTGTGTGTGTTAGTGTTTGTGTGTGTTGGTGTGAATGGCATGTTTGTATGCAGCTATGTGCACACATTTGTGCATGTGTGAATGCCACCTCTGCCTCTGAGGCTTGCTTTAGCTTATTGTGGGCAAATCTGACTGAATTTCTGTTCCAACCCCAGTGACGTCCCTCACTATTACACTCTGCCAGCAGCAAGACCAGCGTACCGAAGAGTTCCACTGTCCTGCTCGGGTCGAAAGCTACGTCACCCGGCTTCCAGTCAAAATGAAGTACGATGCCACCCAGATCCCAATGGGACAATCTTCCGCCAAACTGACAAAAAGCTTTGTGATGCTAATGACCCGTGGTGTGTCCCCAACCCTTCTTCCTGTCTGTGAGAAGTGAAGGCTGAAATGGGGGTGGGGGTGGGGGTAGAGGAGGGGGATTGGGGGGGTGGAAGGGTTTGTGTTGTTTTAGCACTTCTAAAAAAGGTAAAAACACTTCTTAAAAAAGTTGGCTTGGAGAGTTTGCGGTCTTGCACAAACTCTCTTGCAAAGAGCCACCCTGGAACTCTGGCAGACCTTGGCAGACAAGAGAGTCGCAGTCTAATTAAATGCACCGCCAAACCAAAAATAGGTTTAAAGGGAATTTAAAAAAAAAAGCTATTTCCCAACAGCCGCTGCAGTACACTTCAGAGACATCCACATTCAGCGAAATAATCCCTTGTTATTTTGTCTACTGATCTGCCAGTGTGATGGCACAGAGCTGTATCGGCCAGACGGACACAAACACCACGAATTCAGCGCTGACGCCGATAAGGCCAGAAAATGAGAGAATAAGAACAGCTAAATGCCACGCGTCTCATGTCCAACGTCCCCCCGCTCTGTGCCCCCCCCCCCCCGCTCTGTGACCCCCCTGCCGCCCCCCCGGTCTGGGACGGTCATTAAAACACAGGCCACCGCAGAAACACAGCTCTCTCTACCCGATTCCTCATTCTTTCTGTAGCGTTCTCTTGATGCGCTTTCAAGTAAACTCTTTCATGTTTCCATCACACGCCTATTTGAAAGCCCCGCCGAAGCACAGGCCCCCAGCTGGAAAAAGCCAGCCGCGAGCCAGCCGGGAGCGCACGCGCTCACAGACGCGTAACGCGCTCACAGACGCGTAACGCGCTCACAGACGCGTAACGCGCTCACAGACACGTAACGCGCTCACAGACGCGTAATGCGCTCACAGACACGTAACGCGCTCACAGACACGTAACGCGCACACAGACGCGTAACGCGCTCACAGACGCGTAACGCGCTCACAGACACGTAACGCGCTCACAGACGCGTAATGCGCTCACAGACACGTAACGCGCTCACAGACACGTAACGCGCACACAGACGCGTAACGCGCTCACAGACGCGTAACGCGCTCACAGACGCGTAACGCGCTCACAGACGCGTAATGCGCTCACAGACACGTAACGAGCTCACAGACGCGTAATGCGCTCACAGACACGTAACGCGCTCACAGACGCGTAACGCGCTCACAGACGCATAACGCGCTCACAGACGCGTAATGCGCTCACAGACACGTAACGCGCTCACAGACACGTAACGCGCAAGCTGTACTCCAAATTCAGCCGGACTCGCGTTCCGAAAAGCGAAAGGCCTGCTCATCCACGCGGGCGGCTATTCGCCGTCGCGTCTGTGAGCGCGTTCCATCGCTTAATGGAACGCCGTTTGTTTTTTTCTTGCGGGAGAGCAGACGGTTCAGGCTGTTTTTTTTTTTCTGATGTCACCTCCCCCCTCTCCCGTAGTTAATACACGCCGCCTGCAATGACGGCAGCATCACAGGTGAAGAGGGCGTGCTGAGCTTTTCCTTTACACCGTCTCTCTGTACCGTTCAGCATTGTGCTACAGTTAAAACTACAGCAGAGTGCAAACGACAACACGAACCCACGTGATCTACGGATAAAACCTGAATGTGCAAGGACTATCATGCTCAGAGCCACACATCCATAAGCACACACACACACACTCACACACTAACACACACACACAAACAGATACACGTGCACGTCAAGGCACGCACTCACACACGAGGGCACATAAACATTCGTGCACGTGTACACGAGCGGGCACGATCACGCACACACACACACACACACACACACCACTAACAGACACAGATACACAAAACCGTCACATACAGACACCGAGACACACGGAGGCTGAACCACAAACACGTGCGCAGGTGAACACGCTCGCTCAGCTGACAGGAGACAGGATTGGTCCGGCACACGAGGGTGGGGGGGAGGGGGCGGGGGAGAAAACCTACAGTTGTTGAGGAAGAGGAGCACGGCGAAGCCCAGGGTGGAGGTGGCGAGGAGGATGAGGCAGATGTTGCAGGGGATCATGAAGTAGCGCACCACCAGGGAGACCTTGTGCTGGTACATCCGCTCCCTCTCAGGGGTGGCGCTGGGGTAGTGACAGCTAGTCATGCTGCACTCCACACCTCCGGGTGGGAGGGGGGGGGGGGGGAGAGGGGGGTGGGGTCGCACGCACGTGGGATGCGGACGAGAAGAAGAAGGAGCGTGGGGAGAAAAAAAAAGGAAAAAAATGCCCAAACGGGGCTCAAACTCCGCGGTCCGTCCTCCGCAGGCGTCGCGTCGCTGGTGCTCTTGGGAAACGGTGGAGGAAGCGTCCGCTGGTCCTCCAGCGCGGCATGTCAGTTCCCGATTTCCCCGCGCGCCACGGGGAAGGAGAAGGGGACTTCAGCCGTGTCCCCCCCCCCACCCCCCCTCTCCGCCCTCCCCGCTTCGTTTGTTCAGTCCGTGTGAAAGAAAGCGAGCCTGCCGGTGGCCAGAGGGGGCGGGTGGGTGGGTTGGGGGGGGGGGGGGGGGCGCAGGTGCGAGGCTCCGCTCGGCCGGGAGCTCCCGGGACGCTCCGACGCCGACTCGGGCGGGCGGCAGGTGCACAATCAGCGCTCCGACACTTTCGTAAACTCCGCGCGCTTTAAACCCCCCCCTGCCCCCCCCCGCCCGGGAGATAAGAACGCGGAGAGAGGAATCCCGCTACTGCGCGCGGAAACAAATCAAGCCCAGACCTTCTGCTCGTCCGCCCTGCCAGAGCTCATCTCTCCCTCTCGCTCCGCGATGGAAAACGATAAAAAAAAGAAAGCAGTGCACACTTATACACTGACACCCCACCCCCCCCTTCCCCTTTCACTGATCCCTGCACACACACCCCCCCAACCACCACCCCCCCGACCCCACCGATCCGTCACGGTCCCCCCTCCCCTCACGCCCCCACCCCCCCCTCACCCACCCGCCCACGCGGCTGTCAAGATTCTGGGCTGGGGTTAGCGCAGCGTTTGTCAGGAGTTCCTGGCGGGACGGCGGAGCATCCCTGGAGCCTGTCGCTCGGACGGTAAATCAAAGGAGCCGGCCCGGGGCTGGGAGCAGGCTCATCGGTCCCCCTGTCCTCCGTCACACACACACGCACAGCCAGGGAACACAGCGCTCTTTGTATCCGCCGCAGGGCTCCCCGACGAATCGTCTCTCCCCCCCTCAAGTCATAAAAACAACAGCGCCGGCGGGGGGGGGGGGGAAGGAGCGCTCGCCCCGCTACGTAGCCGTATTTCAGGGGCGTAATTAGCTGGCGGAGAGCGAGCAGCTGTCCCGTGCTCGCGAAACCGTATGGCTCTCCCAGGCAGCGCGAGCCCTCCCCCAAAAAAAAAAGTTTGCCTGGACCGCCTGTCCGATTCGAGGAGGGGCGACGCGGCTGCGACCCCCTGCAGACTCCGGTGAGGCTCCCGTTCAGGCTGCCGTCCCGGAGCGATGCGTGGGACCCCACAGGTGGCTGGGGAGAGGGGGGGGGGGGGGGCGGGGGTGACACCTTCGCGCTCGGACACAACTTTGATCCCAGGAGAAAAGCGGCTAAAAAAAAGACGCTGCAAGCCGCTGTGCAGAATGATGAAGAGAAAGCGCAAAAAGAGTTCCTCCGGTCCCTGTTTCAAGTTCCACTGCCACAGACCGGTCCTCACAAAAAGAGCTGGAGGAAACTCTCTGTCTTCCTTGAGAAGAGTGGTTTATTGTCTTTTTTGGTTTTTTTCCGTTCCAGAGAAAAGAGGCTTCTTCAATCCCTTCCCCTGGTACTGGCCCAGAGGCTCAGAACCGGCCTTCGCGGGCTCTTCTCTCACTCAGCCGGACCCTGAGAGGCGACGTGTGCAGCCAGCCGAAGCTACAACTTCTGCTCCGCGCGCGCTCGTCAAAAAACTCCCCTCTGGCAGCAGGTAGCTCCCCCTCCCACCTCCAGCGCAAGCTGCGCTCAGCCGGCAAGGCACACAGCCCGAGTGTGTGTGTGTGTGGGGAGGGGGGGGGGGAGAGAGAGAGAGAGAGAGAGAGAGAGAGAGTGAGTGTGTGTGTGTGTGTGGGGAGGGGGGGAGAGAGAAAGAGAGAGAGTGTGTGTGTGTGGGGAGGGGGGGGGGGGGAGAGAGAGAGAGAGAGAGAGAGAGAGAGAGAGAGAGTGTGTGTGTGTGTGGGGAGGGGTGGGGAGAGAGAGAAAGAGAGAGAGTGTGTGTGTGTGCGTGTGTGTGAGAGAGAGAGAGCGCGAGTGTGTGTGTGAGTGAGGGAGAGCGAGAGAGTGTGTGTGTGTGTGTGTGAGTGAGGGAGAGCAAGAGAGTGTGTGTGTGTGTGTGTGTGTGTGTGTGAGAGAGAGAGAGAGCGCGAGTGTGTGTGTGTGAGAGAGAGAGAGCGAGAGAGAGAAGACAGAGAGGCTGCCAGGTCTTGACACTCTGTCTTGCACAGGGAGAGAGAGGAGGGAAAAAAAACAAAAAAACAAGACAGTCCGTACGCTCCAGACCCTTCCTCCACCTCCGACAACAGAGGAAAAACAGGGAAGTGGGGGAGAGAGAGCAAGGAGGAGAGAGGGGAGTGGACGAGGGGCCGTCTCTAACAAAGAGAGAAGGGAGGGGGAGGGAGGGAGAGAGATTGAGAGAGAGAGAGAGAGATACAGAAAGAGGGGAGGGACCAAGGATAAAAAAAGGGAGAGAATAAAAGCTTTTGGGAATACTTGTGCGAATGCAGTGTGTGCATGGGGGGGGGGGGTCGGGGGGGGGGGGGGGGGGGGTGGGGTGAAGACACAGAGACAAAAGACAAGGAGCCGGACGAGGAAATGTCAAGACTCTCAGCAGCCCCGCGCCGCTGGGGAATAAGGCAGGGGCTGCCAGCCGAGCGCCCCAGAACTGCCTCAGTTTGCAAATGTCATATTTTGTTTAGGGGGACAGAACAAACACAGCGGGAGTGAAAACAGAAAAGAGTCCGGAGCTTTCTAGTGCGTTCCACCACATGAAGTCACATTCCCTCAGCTGTGTCGCCCTGTAAAACACTTCCTTTATTCCGTGTTTACCCCCCAGACTCCACACTCTCCAGCTTTGCCGTTCTGTCCATTCCCTCTCAACAGCAGGATCAGAAACCCTATAAAACCCGCTAATTAAATCAAATATCAATCAGTGCCCATTTAAAAAATTGGCCCTTTTTTTTTTTTTTGCTTTCCTGCTCTTTTTCTTGACGTGCTACTGCTTGAATCCGTGCCCTCTCGACTGTGTCAGTTAAAAGAAGACGAATATGAATATTCCACAGGCCAGGGGAGGAAGAACAGGCACCCAAATGATCCCTTTTCCACTGAGCCTGCATTGGGAGCAGTTCCATATATTTAATGAGGTCAACTTCACTAAATGGTTTTAGAATTTGTAATCCATGCCATACACACCCACGCACACATACACCCACTCATTAAATATTCCACTTTCTGTGCACATGCAGATCACATTCACTCTCTCACACACACACACACAACACGCACACGGATTCATTCACACAGATGCATGTATGCCTGCACACACACACGCACACACTCACATACACACACACGCACATACGTCCGCTCATTATATATTCCACTCTCCATGCACATGCAGACACTGCATACACAGAGACATGAAGAGGATCACACTCACTCATTCACACACGCACACACACACACACACACACACACACACACTGCATTACACATACACTGATACACTGTTCTCAATGGTGAATTCTTCTGTGTCCTCTCGTTCCCCATCAGTTCCCCTGAATACTGACTTTCTGTGCTGTGATGTTCTCCTGCCATGATGCAAACCTGTCAGTCCTGTCAGTACCCAGACCCCTCTGCACCTCCTCCACAGCAGGGAGCAGGGCAAGCTTCACCTCCCCTCCCCTGAGCACCTCCTCTACAGCAAGGAGCAGGGCAAGCTTCACCTCCCCTCCCCTGAGCACCTCCTCTACAGCAGAGAGTAGGGCATGCTGGACCGTGGGCTAAAGGTACCCAAACCCCACAGGTTAGACGTTTCTCTGCGTCTACCACACACACAAGAACAACACCAGCGACTGAGTGATGCTAAATGTAGAGACCGAGGTATCGCAGCGGTCAGCAGGTTTCTCACCACTTCAAATCCCTGACGGAGACACTGCCTGTCGTGCATCCTTGAGTTAGGCACGTAACTACTCTGCTGTATAATTGGATAATATGCAAAAGAGTGCATTGTATTAGTCACCGTGCACAGGAGTGCGTGCTCAGCAAATGAGCAGTACTAACATAATACTAACGGCAGACACGGGCACAGCCTAACACAGCCAGAGCCCAACAAAGACACGTTTGTGCGGATCGGGATTCATACGAAAACCCAACATTACGGTTAAACACAGTAGAGACGGTCGAGGAGGCTGCAGTACCGCATGGTTTCTGACCAGAAGGGGGCGCTGCACCGCAGCTCCGACCAATTATTCACTTAAGATCAAAGCGGTTTCAGATGAATTTTTCATGTTGGCGCGATCAAGACGAGGTCAGCATCGCTCCCATCGCGCTTTGAAGCCGTTCTCCGGGGCCGAGCCACAAATAAAACCACCAACGCCGGCTCATTTTCACCTGCGCGGAGCGCTGCAACCTATCGATTTTCAGCTCAGCTGGTTCGGCGCGACGCGGTGCTTTTGTCGCGGGCGTAAATCGCGGCGCGACGGTTTTTTTTACGGCCGGGGGGGGGGGGGGGGAGGGGGGGATAGAAAGCCCCCTCTCTCTTCCCCCCGTGAGATACAGGAGGCCGCGGCAAGTCAGGAGCGCCGGCCGCTCAACACGGCGAAGGTCTGCTTACTGTGACAGAGAGAAAACGGCCCAACGTCAGACGGCAGACGCGTCCGACGGCGTCGCGCTCGTACGGCCAGCGAAGCCGCTCAGGCGGAACGCCTGGTAGAGCCCGCGGAGGAATTTCTTATCTGGAATGCGGGAGAGAGATTTCTCAGGCGATTAGTTTGATTACCGACCGGAAGGTCACAGACTGCAGCGCTTTCGGCTTCTGTGGGAAAACGATAAGGGCTCTGTAGACGGCTGGCTAATAATCTTTCGCTTCTGAGAACAGGGGATGAAACAGGGTTAATGCGAAACGCTCGAGACTCTTTGGGGATCCGCGTTCCGGGATTTACTGCACGATCCCTAGTGCTGGGACACTGAGACTTCCAAAACCGATTGAGATGCCAGATCATGCGCCACGACTCACTCAAACGAACCAGTTCAAAGGACTTTGCAACTGAATAAAAAAATAAAGACAGAAAAATTGCCACCAAGCAAATTTCAAAACTTGCGGAGGAGAAACACGCCTCCCCTTTTTGATTGACGGGCCTCAACTATGAAAAGCACAGAGCTCCCTGTGGCGAGTAGGTAGTACACTCCCACCTCCCAATGCAAGCTGTGCTCATCTGGTAAAAATGAGAGAGAGAGAGAGAGAGAAAGAGGGAGAGAGAGAGAAAGAGGGAGGGAAAGAGGAACAGAGAGGGAGAGAGAGAGAGAAAGAAGGAGAGAGACAGAGAGAGAAAGAGGGACAGAGAGGGAGGGACAGAGAGAGAAAGAGGGAGGGAGACAGAGAGAGAGAAAGAGCGAAAGCAGGAAGGAGAGAGAGAGATAGCGGAGGGGAAAGCTTTGATATTCCACGTTCCAGGTGTTACCATATACGGCAGTTTTTGTTTGCCCATAATTAAAACTGTGTCTGCAGTATATCTCAATGCAGCAGCTGTGAAGGGTGACATTTTGTTGAGCGCGAGGCTCGGTTTCAAGCGAGAGGAGGAGAAGCAGGAGCTCCAGAGGAGGGGGGGGGAAGAAAAGCAGGAGCTATCAGCGAGCTTTAAGGAAAGCCCCACCAAAGGCAGACGCAGAAATCATTTTGTTGACGGTCGGGGTTGCGGGAGAAGGAGAAAAGGCCTCATGTGCGAATCGGGACGGCGGGACGGCAGGCGCACCCCTGCCAGCGCACGCGGGCGGCCGCACTGACGCCGATCCCGCAGCCGCCGCCCGCGATCGTCTCTTCCGCGCACGGCTGCTAATCAAATAAATTAGGCCGTCCTGATTATGAGCAGAGCGCCAGACTATTAGACTCATTAAGTCAGGAGCTCCTGCTGGTGACACGGGGACGGAGGGAGGGAGGGAGGGAGGGAGAGAGACAGAGACGAGAGACAGAGGGAAGGAGGGAGAGAGACAGAGACAGAGAGAAAGCATGAGAAAAAGGAGAAAGTGTCAGTAACACTGGGGCTTGTGTGGTCTCTGTTGAGCTGAATCTATCTGTAGGGGAATACGTGCCACTCAATAGGCTACACTCGCACTCAAATCATAAATAAAATCAAATAAGCGTTTCTGATAAAGCCAAGTGAAAGCAAACAAGTTGCCTTTCTGAAATTGAAAAGGTCAGCATTTAGTGCAATTAGCAATTACAGTTTGATGCATCATGAGTTAGCTATTCTTCATTAATACATTATTTATTTAAGATATGATTCATATTTTACTTGGCAGAACTGCCATATTAAATGTTATCCTTGCAAATGCAGTACCTGGATACTTCCTGGAAGCAGCTCATATTATGCTCAAGGCTACAATGGAAGTGATTCACCAGCGAACAAAATTAACAAGACACAAAAAAACGCTTAAATGCTTCCCACGGCAGTGGTTAATGTAGCCAGAGATGTGTGCAGTTCTTCCATTTGTAGGTTAATTACAGGGACACACGAACAACTGTTCTGGCTTATTTTAAATGTTTCCTCTGTATGAGTAGTGTGGGAAAAAGACGGGTGTGGCTGCAGCGGAGAACTGGAGCTCTCTGGCCCTCACCCCCCCCCCCCCCAAACTGATTTAGATTACGGCATTATGCATTGAGGCACCAACCCTGAGAATTCAACCCCCACCAGCTGATGGAGGTCACTGGGCAGAGATGGAACCATCCTAGACACTTAAAGGAGGTGTGTGTGTGTGTGTAGGGGGGGGGGTGGGGTCATGGATTTCTCTCTGTCCAACAGATGACCGAAGAGATGACCTCATCACAACCCACAATGGGCTAGAGACGCCGCGGTGCACAGTGCTCTTTGGGGGGGGGGGGTGACATCACGCGTCACCAATCCGAAACACCTGGAGTCTGCGCAGCTGCCCTGCGACCCCTGCGTCTGCCGGGACCACAGCTGGATCCACACCGGAAACGCCCCCCCACCTGCCCCCCCCCCGGTCCATCTCGCCACCCCGCCCCAGGGAACATACACCCCCTCAAGAACCTGACAAAATGAACACGTGCGAAAACACTTGCGTTCGGTTCTGGATTTCGGCATAGACGGCCCCCTGGAGACGGGTGGCCTCCTGCAGATCCAGACATATGGTACATCCATTCCACATATCAGTTACTCAACAGCACCCTGAAGAGCAAATTAAATACGGGCTGCTTTTCATTCTAAAACGCTTTATGAATTTATTAAGTCCCAAATACAGTACGAACTCAGTATTTTTGTGAGTAGGCTAAAATGGCCTCTACACAGTACACGTAGCATAGTGCTGTTAAAACAACATATTGGAAATCAGAGACTCACAAAAACACCTTCATACATGCCGTATAACGACATATTCAAAAACACCCCTTGAAATCTTGCCCTTACAACAACGCGTAATTTATTCTATTATAATACTACAGACAACTGGGGTGTTGGACTCTATCGCCCCCTGCAGGTCTGGAAGTGCGTGACGCCCGTCTCTCTCTGAGAAGCAGAGAGCTGACTGCAGAGAGAAGCGCTGCCGGAGGAACCGGCTCGGACCCGCCCGTAAATCTGCCGTCGCGTTCGTTAGCGAGCAACTCTCCCTCCTCAGCACGCCAACGACAACAACGATCTCCGAATGTACGGCCCTCCGCGCTTCGCAGACACTCTTTAATCTCGCCCTTCTTTATATTTCCAAAGTATTTAACATAATGGCCCTGGAGGAAATGACTCTAAATTGCGCCGCCAGGAGATTATGCTGTTAAAGGCCCATTTTATTTCCCGCCCGCTTCCAGTAAACATGCATAACAATCTTGTGTTTTCACGTCACACTTCAGCAGCACGTAGAGCGGTGGCGGGTGGACTGCCACCACATATATAACATACGATTATAACAGAGAGACATTTTTCCATAAGTATTTTGTAATCAGTGGACTGGCGGAAAGGCTGCATTGTACCTACCAATAAATCCCATACAATTCACTTTATTTACGGTTATGGTTTTTATCACATTTTTTTTCCAATCCCCGGAGTTTTATTACACTCTGCATGTGGGTTTATGTGCATGCACTTGTGTAGGAATATCTTTAAATGTTTATATTTCCTTTTTGCACTGGCAAAGGGCAACAGGAATCTTCCAGTGGAAAATAAAACTGTTCTAAGAGCTTCTGCTTCCCCTGCTGGTCCTGATGAACTACTCATGCACTATATAAAATAAATACCCTATTGGTCTGTCCCACACACACTACCACCCCTCCTCCTTAACACATCACCTCCGAAAATGAAGTTCGGACCCTGACGTCCTGGGGATGGAGCAGGATACCTGCGATCAGTACAGGTGGAGGTGGAGGCTAATACAGTATCAAGATGGAGGGTAACAGGGAGATGGCCCACAACCTGTGTGGGGCCACTCACATGCTGATAACAAATAAGCAATAAAATAAAACCTATACTATAAAATAAAAACAAATACAAACCTAACTGATACACATCCATCCACATGCAGACAAAAATCTGCTTGCTCTACATTTGAGGATAGTCTTAGAAAATGTAGGAATTTTACTCTGACTACACCATCATCTGTGCTTCCAACAGCGTAATTTGAAATCAGTGGAGGACAAAAAGGCTAAAGACTAACAGTCCCCAGCTCTGTCTGCTGAAAATCACCAACCTGGTCTCCATAATTTTCATTTCATCAGAAGTGGGATGATTTAAAAAATGAAAGCACATGCAAGCACACACAAAAGAAGGGTGTTTTTCATAAAGCCAGTACACTTCATTGTAATTCAATGTAAAACCAATGGTAAAAAAACAAAAAACAATGGTTTTACATTGAACCAATTGAAATTGAGGGGAAATTGACCCCTCTCAGATCTACACATCACCACTTTGTTTCCCTCTGTCCTTAGGAAGCGTGTTAGTTTTACCTGCTAACATGCTTCCTAATTTACCGCTTTCTGATTTCCAAACTTAACTGTTACGGCATCCCAAATAAATCAACCAAATGGCATCAACCAAATTTAATGGAGCACTCTTTATAAAGTATTTTTCAAACAGCACATTACACAAGAAACAAAGAGAGGAGAGGATATCAATTATTAATTTTCCATACCCCAGGACTCCTGCAAATATACTTCTAACCAAGCAGCGGTTTTGATTTTTCCTTTTCAAAAAATGTGACGGAAAAACACGGCAAGAGGTGAAATGTTGCCCCTGCACAACACTGCAATGAGCTCCCGTTGAGAGAGGAAAAGAGAAAACAACCACTTCACTGCAGAGGAGAAATAACAGAACAAGAGATCTGTTTACTTCCCCGCTATGAATCAACACTGAACCTCCAGCAACCACTACAGTCGCTCACAGTCGCGCTGGCTGTTTTCATCTCTTAATTTCCCCCCACACATTTCAATTGGCAAATACCAAAATATCCTCTCTAACATTTCCCACAAGGCAAAGGGGACGTCTCTCAAACACAACATTGCGCCTTGGCATTTTCAAAGTGCTCGCTTGCAACTTCACCCCTTCAAACCTCTTCAGAGTTCCAAAAGGTATTCCGCGTCCTAATGCACACCGACAAAAGAAACCTTTCAGAGGTCGCACACCTAAAAGGGACAAATTCGGCTCCTCGAGGCAGAGGTTTTGATCGCGCCGAAGCCACTCTCCTTACGAGGAACAGGCTCCTAGATGCACAGAAACATTTCACCATCTTCACTGAGCTTGCAGCTCACTGATTGATGGCGGCATCACACGTCCTATTGGTTTTGATGAAGAAAAATGCCAGTGATGAATGGTGGCTGAGTGCAGTAGTGTGTCCTAGAATCTTCAAATCCGGTGCTATGATTGACTGTGGCCAGGATGCTGGCAGGATGAAGTTTTACTATTCAGTGTAATTCTTTCATGATAACAAATTAACTTATAGATACACAAATGCAACAACACTGCATTACACATATGCAAATATGTACATATAGTGACACACACTGACACAAATGTATGTACAATATAAATGTATCAACAAGATACGTGCCAGATATCTGTCCAGGACTGAAGGTGACTTCTGAATTTATATATACACACGTGTATGCGCACACCTTCCTGCAAGCGTCCTTCCTGCTTTTTGATCATTCTTTTTAAAAAAAGGAAAAAACAAAAGTGCACGCCAGCAGGCTAGCCTGGCGAGCGCGAGTCATTATTTCTCCGCTCCGATTCCTTCGCCATCATCGCTTTTTTGCGCGAGCGACTTGCGACGTCTCCGTAACAAGGCGTGCCCGTCACGCGAGCGTCGCGTCGTCTGTCGCCTGTCACCCCATCGCGAAAAAAAAACAACCTGCCTAACACGCGGGGGGGAAACGGTGAGCGCCGCGTTCAGACACGACGGCAACCGCGCCGCTCGTAATTCACCGGGAGCAGACGGATAAATCAGGCCGACGGAGAGGAAGAGCGGAGTCGCGCTCGGAGGCTGAGGGAGAGAGGGCTCTCTGACAGCGGGAGAAGCCGGGAGAGAGAGAGAGAGAGAGAGTGAGAGAGAGAGAGAGGCAGGCCGAACAGGCAGGACGCCATCGCGCATATGGACCGCCGTGCATTAGAAAAGGTCATAAAAGCGTGATCATCGTAACAAAACATAAATAAAAAATCCATCACGAGTAGTCCAGACGCTGGGGGGGGGGGGGGGGGGGGGGGGCAGAGAGATGGGGGTGGGGAGGGGGGGGATTATTTGTCAGATACAAGGCCCCTATGTGAGCTGGCTGCTGTGAGAGCTTGGAGAGGAAGAGCACCCACACACATCACAGACTACTGTTCCAGGATCAGTCGATCCCTATGCAGACCTTATCTAGCCATTAGTTTTTCTTAGTTGCATGTGCTCAGGAAATGCAGCTGGGGGTGAGTCTATCTACCACAAAGTCTGGTGGGGTGAGTGGGGTGAGTCACCAGCTCTCCATTCCAGCCTGGATTTGCTCTTTCCAACCTGCCAGCTTATTCAGTAAAGCCTTCAGATTTTTGGCTTCAATGGATCTGCTGCCATCCAGTGAATTCCTCCTTTATTCTCGGTGCTTCACTCAAATCCTTCTCACTCAGTAACAGCACAAATTACAAAAAGTCATGTTATGAATTCTCTCTGCAATGCTGCCAATCTAACACTTTAAAACTTCATTTCAGATTCCCTTTGCTTTTCATAAAAGTTAACCCTGTACTTTTTGCTACCCCGGGTGTTGTTTCCAAACCACATCCTGTGGTTCACAGACATCTTTAAAAAAACGCACTTAGATGTGTCAAACACACTATGACAGAGTCCTCACTGTCGGGTTTACACTGTCCAGCAATCACATCAGTGCTTTTCTCTTTGGGATTTTCTGGAGAAAATCCCAAATATTCAAAATAATGTATTGTTCCAAACACCATACAGCATGTGTAAACAGAATTGCTGCACAATTCATTTTGGGAGGCTATTATTTTTCCAGAGAATCTATCCCTCTCTCTCACCTCCTCCTCCTCATTCCTCCAGTCTCTACCTCCTCCCAATTCGGCCTTTTTTCTTTCTCTCTTTCTCTCTCTCCCTCCCCCCCTTCACCTATATAAATCCACATAAATGTCAATCAAATCCAGATTTTGTCATATGATCCCAGCCCTTCTCTCTCCTGAAACTCCTGAGGGGGAGAACACGCCATGTGATCCCTGTTTCTTAGTGACTAATAGGCCCTGATTTTACCATGTTACCCTGGTAACGGCTGTCAATGAGGTAATGGGACCCTCTGGAATTCCCTGCGTGCTTCCACTGCCATTCTTTGTTCTTTTAGCTGATGATGATACGCAGTGAACAAATATGGAAATAAAGACACCCGATCCATACTTTCGGAACTGTTTTTCCGTTTAGCTGATGAACGAGACCACAAGGAACAAGACTTTCGCGAGTGATGCCGCATCGATTTTCAAAGGATCGACCGTGGCAAAAAATAAATAAATAAATAAAATCTCTCACCGTAATATGTGAGTCGGATTCACCCGTCCGCCATTCCGGCTTTGAACTTTGAGAGCGCGAAGCGCCTCGCTCAAGGGAACAACAGCGATTTCGGAAAAGCGGAATTTAAGGCCCAGAGCCCAAGCCATTGCTGCACTATCTATAATTGTGAGGTGCTGCATCAAGACACGGCATAGTGGGTTTAAATCTAATCCCTCCAGGTGATTCAGTCTCTGTTGCCGTTGAATAATTGCTCGGCTTTTTCCTCTCACGTTTTCCCAGGTTTGACTTGTTCATTACTTCCATGCGTCACGCACTGAGAATAGTTCTGCTCCTCTGGTAAAAATATCCCATTAAGTAAAATGCGATTTACTGACTGTGTGGAGAGTTGAGCTCCCTGGCGATATTATATGTAGCTAACAATGCCCAACCCCCCCAACCCTAACCCTAACCCCAACTCCAACTGCAACTCCCCCCCCCCCCACCTCCTCGTACCGAGACTATACAGTATAATCAAGACTGACAGCGTGTGCAGGTGTGTGCCTATGTGCGTACGTCTCCAAGGGTGAGTGAAAGTGTGTGTATGAACGAGTGCGAGACAGGGAATCTTTCTACACTGTAAGACATCATGCAAAGAACACTTTATTTTTTTACATTATTTTTTTAGACCGAGCCGAGCACAGCATGGCGACTCAGGCAAACCTGCCGAAACCCAGAGGGGAGCCAGCCTGCGCTCACGCTGCGGACTACAGGCAGTCGAGGTGGGTCTGCGTCGCAGCACAAAAAAAAAAAAGTGAAAAGTTCAGGGAAGTGAGAGACGCTTCCAACCCCAGAAATAACTCAAAGCCATCTACCTTTCCCGGTCCCCCGAGGACGAGGACAAAGACAATGACAGACGGCTCATCTTTCGGGGAAGAGAGAGGCAGGGGAGGGCACTCCTGGCCTGAGGGACAGCGAGCAGCACACAAGCACCTCATCCCAGTCTTTAAAATCGCAGGTCTCTGAGGATTTTTCATTTGCATCTCCTGCACTGTTATTTACTCTGTATTTTTTAAATAAAGTTTTCTTTGTATTTGCTGTCATCTGAAAAGCATTCATTGTTGCAAGTTGTCTGTCATTTGTCAGCCAACATACAGTATGTGCGTGTTTTAACAATGCGAGTACATTCACTATTTTATAGGCTTCAAATGCATGTGGAGAAAAAAAACTAGAAGAAAAGTAGAATGTGGATATCGCTATCGATTGGTGGATTAAACAAACAAACAAACACACACACACACACACACACACAGATGGAGATTGAGAGAGAGAGAGAGAGAGAGAGAGAGACTGACCCATACCACTCACTAATAACAGGGGAGAAAGTGTCAGCAGCACAATGGACACCGGAGAAGAGAGGGCAGAAAAAAGACATGATAAGAGAGCTGGACCGGGAGAGAGGTTGAGAGGGACTGGCAGATGAGTGAATGAGAGAGAGACAGAGAGAGACAAGGTAAAGAATGAGACGGAGAGAGTAGAAAATGAGTCGGTCTGCGATGGGAGGAAGCAGGCATGGCAGAGGAAGGGAGGGAGGGAGGGAAAGAGTTTGGTGGAAGTAAAAGATGCAGTCAGAGCAGAGATGTGTGTGCTCTTTCAAGCAGGTTATACACACAAGGAGTACACAAAAAATCTCCCAGAATTGCCTTTACATTGCTATGCTGTATTTTCCCTTTCCTTTGGAATGCTGATGCGACATACATCATTTTTTTAAAAATGTAATAAAAATAGAGATCAATTCTGCTTTAAACCCCCCAATATATCAGTGTTCAGCACAATGCTCAATAAAGGCTAGCAAACAAACAGAAGATCTGTGCTTTTTCACGGGCATATCAATATATTTGAATCTGAGCCAGTTACCAAAAACATACATTACATTACATTACATTACATTACATTACATTACATACATTTATCCACAAACCAGTGAATATGAGAAATATGAATTATGTACTTATATACCATAAGAAAATTGCATCATAAAAAAAAATTGAGAATAATTAACTATACCTTCTGGTCCTGAACACTGAGCTAACTAACAGCATGCTTGTCGATTGAGAAAAACAGGTTTCCGCAGCTCACTTCCGGTTCACCAGTCTCGGCTCGACACAAGCCCATCAGAACCACATCTTCTCACTGTGAAGCCAGCAGGAGCTTCGTAATGAAAGGCAGAAACGGGTCTGGATCGATTCCACACCGTCCAAACCTGAGCCTTCAGGAGGGTTGCACTGGAGTGACTTAAAAAAAGCAAGACACACTCTTCTTTCTGGAAGTTTCTCCACATTCCTCTGAAGAACCCTCTGCATAGTAGTGTATAATTATCGCCAGCGTATTATTCCCCTTCTGCCATCTCCTGTACTGTCATCTTTAATGCACATTAATTGGAATACTACACAGAATAGTATAGGTAACCAACGGAGGTTTTTTGTTTAGGAGGGATTCTTTCCATGGTGACGACATAATATTAAATACTGAGCACGTGTTGTTTCGTGAACAATGAACTGTAACCAATAGCAGATACCGAGCAGGTTGGCCTAGCAAGGTAGCTGAGCCACTGTCAAAAGTGAACATGCCTGGGGTAAATTATATACCGTGCAGGCTCCAAAGGATGTTATTGGACAAGGCAGCCTTCACCAACGCACTGGAATACACCGGGACCTCGACAAGGCGGTACAGAGGTACAGCTCTCGCTCTTAGACCGGACACAAAACCCCCGGTTCAAAATGTGCTTGAGTGGAACAATTTGTGCACGTCAAATATTTATCACTGGATCTCACCGCCTGCCCACCTCGCCGCCAGTTTTCTCATGGCTATTTCTCAGAGTCCTCTACGGCTCTTTTTTAAATGCACATTACGCGTTTTTCAATTTCATTAATTTGTCAGTCTTTGCCTGCTGTGTCTGGCAAACATGGAAATTTACGGGAGATCTCATTACCGCGAGCCCAAAGAGAAGATCAAAGCAGCTCTTGATATCAAATTCAATCAAGGAACAAATGAAGTCATTTTGCGGGTGGAGGCCGGCACTTTCGTAAAGGTTACTGGCTTTAAAAAAGGTGGAAGGGTCAGAGCAATTTGTTTGAAAAAAAAAAAAAAAAATTCTATCCTGCACCCCCACGGAAGGATCAAGCGGTGGAGGCGGGACCTTCTGTCTGTCACTCACGATGGGCTACATTCCGCTATTGGCCTGCTCTTTAACATTGTCTAATATTTTTTGGTCTGACCATGGTGAGCTCCCGTGCAGACCATGGACCACCTTCAGGGTTGGTTGCCACTGGTTTAGGTGGAATATGAGAATGGTACCAGCAGTGTTCCGTTGCATTAAAAAGTAAACGGACAACTTTGTGGGTGGCAGCAATTTTCCAGCTGGATGTCTTGATTGACATATACTTGACGTACAGTAGTAGCACCTCCAAAGTGTCACACTGACATCACAACTGGGGCGGGGCCAAAGTGGAATGCAAAAAGCATTTTTCAAACGGCAGCACCAAGATGTTTCCTACTAGCGTTTCTACATGTTGAAATAACAGCACGGACTACAATGTGTCATTACAAAGTATACATGCAAGCACGTTTACATCTTTAAAAAAAGTGATCTAGGGTGTAATTACCCTGCAAGTGCCATTAAGAACAATTCGGTCCAATACATTTTCCAGGACAGTGAGAGCTGTCTTAGAACTGACTTACTTAAAAGTGTACCGATAATACGAAAACCTTCCTCGGATCAGATCGATCCGATCCGCTGATTTCATTCCCAGCCACGCATTAACTACCCAATCCAGCACAATACCGTCTCGGCTAAACAATTCAATTCACCGTTTCTCTCTCCTTTTTTTGTGTTTGCGGTTTACAGAGAGCTGGGACACCGCCAACACTGTGGCCGTCTGGAGAAAGAGCTTACAGCACGTTGAGCTCAGGATAAAGAGGGGAAAAAAATAAAAAAAAGCTAAATCCTGCTAGTAATGATTATACGGAGAGCTTATTGGGCGGTGTAAATAATTTATGTATTTTCAGATGAGACGATGCTCCATAGACCTTTGAGGAAATGTGCAGTTTGTCAGCTGCCCACTGGCACTGTACCAATTCCCAGCTCTGGCTGGGTTTAAACCCTCCCAGCTGTGCACCAATTAAACAGGCATGTGACAGACAGCCAAAACTGCCAATTACTCTAATCACCCCCCCCCCCATCCCCCACCCCCACAACACACTCTTGCCATCCTAATCCCAAGGCATTTAAAGGTCATCAAACAAATTACCTTCCTTTCTTTTGTTCCCATGACACACAGCAGTGCGCAAAAATACAAGTATAATGGGGATCTCTCGGATTTCATATTCAAACTCAACCGAGAACACAGTCCTTTTAAAGCACACGCTCATTTATCCTAGAGTAAACATAACAGTCAAAATCGTGATTAGAAAAACAGCTTCGCCTTGTTGTCATATCCCGTAAAAAGAAAAAAAAAAAGGTGTGTTTTCTGTTTTCTCTGGTTCTCAAGACGTTGCTAGGCCACAAATAGCGAGGCATTATCTTATCAATTAGAGCTCTGTAATCAGCTGAATGACTAAAAGCTTCCCGTGAGGGACTATGGCGTCATAAATAAAATGCGTCAAGAATTAATCCTGGATTCATTCAATTAGCCATACAAGGATTACGGTTTAATGCGTTATGATAATGTGAGAAATGTGCCCGCCAGTTCAGCTTTGAGATTGAAGGAAACATTATTTTTTTTAATTACCCGACTGTCGTAAACAAATAAGATGCTATCAAATCGTGATCGTGGCACCTATGGCATTTGTTTTCTCATTATTTCCAGCTCAATTATGCAGTTTCGCAATCAGCGAGAAGAGAAAAGCTTGTCTATTCTTTTCAGACGACAGAAGCATTTTCTATTGTTCCTGCCAGTACTGCCGACTCCCCCGTACAACAGATATAGCAGTCGAGCTTACAAAAATAGTGGGTTTTTTTTGTGTTTTTTTCTTTTCTCTTCAAATGCGATTTCCTTCAACAATTCTACAGGTAACTCCAGCGAGGGGGGAAACGCCAAAGGTCTGTGCAATGGCAAAACATATGCTCAACTCCCAGCCTCCTTAATTTCATATCGGAGCTTGTAAAGTCTTTGGAGTCTATGGTAACGCAGCATGACAGCCACAGATGTGTCAACATCAGTCTCAATCAGTGTCAGAACTGACAGGATCGACTGTGATAAATGCGCTGGCTTCCACTGTTCAGTGGCGACTGGGGACTTCACAACCAAAACGTTTCAGAACCTCTTCCACTTCGACAATCTTTCACTTTCTTACATTAATACCACATTAAAGGCAGCTATTCATCGTGTGCCTGCGGCTAAGGCTTAGCCTGGGATTTAATCAAACCTCGACTTTGTCTAAGAATTAAAAGCAATGTTTTTATTTCCCCCTTCACAAACATACTTCGACACATTCAGCAATAACTGAAACCAATTTGCCGATCTGAGCATAATGTAATGGATAAGGATGAATGTTGATTGAACAAAGGCCTAAGATGCTGAACATTCATTCTGAATGCAACAGTTTCCTGGATCTTTAACTCTTTCACTCGACTTTCAGACATCTAAAATTCAAACCCTTCACTTCCTTCACCCTTTCCTTATTTCATACTTAACGGAGTACGGTCAAGTGGCACAGTGTCAGTTAGTGCTGTCAGGCACACGGTCATGACTATGGGCGACAGCTGGAGAAGCCAATGGAGACCACACCCAACGCTCACCTCCTGCTTCAGGAGGGGTCATTGCTCCAATGGAGTAAATGGAGGGTTACATTTCAGCGGGGAAAGGGGGGCGCGGGGGGGGGGGGTAAATCAGTGTGGTTGGGAGCACGTCTGCTTTTCCGGCTCATCGGTGTAAGGTTACATTTTAGCTGGACATTCTTATTCGGATGGGCTTACATTCTTCTTACAATTCCTACAGCTAGATATTTACTATTTACTAAAGCATTGTGCATAAAGTATCTTGTAAAATGCTTCAGGAAATAGCACAGCAATGCCCCACCAGGGAAACAGAGCCTACAACTTTGGAGTTGCAAGAGTAGGGCCCTGTGTGTTATGTTACATGGCCAAACCCTGTGACCTGGGGATGCACCAGCAGATAGCCGAGGGCAATCTCCTCCTGGCCCCCCCATCCCCCCATCCCCATCCCCCCCCCCCCCCGACCTGACCTGACCTCAATTCCACCTCATACATCTCCAACAACTAAGCAGCCTCAGACAAAAGGCAGGCTTCATACATATTTTGCGCATATAACTGAATCTGTATATGGGGGAGGAGCCACCTGGTACGTGCAATATTGGCCAAACGTCACTACTGTTTCAATTTCACATATATATTTTGCACCATTGATTATTTTGCCGGGTTTGATCTGACATACAACGGGTTCACATCAACGTCTCACTGGGGTTGCAGAACTGAATGAGTGAAACACCTGCTCTGTTTTTCAGTGATACAATTCTGCCCCCCAGTGGAACTACCTGGACTTGCAGGCTTACAATATACCTTTTTAAGGAACTGTTTGCTTCCTGGAGTTTTTTTTTGTTGTTGTTGGTATTATTGGTATTATTCTAGTTTTGGTGCATATCTTCGACTGGCCCAGGCAATTTTGTGTTTGATGAAGGACATTTCAGATGTTTCTGTTAACCTGTGGTTTTTACAATGCCTGATATTGGGGCAACAAGGAGACTGCAGCCAAAGCAAGAAAATATATTTAAAGTAACGTAACTCAAAAGTACCTTGTACGAGCACGGACCATCAAATCTGGCCCTCAAATCCAAATCCAGCCCTGGCTTTCTTATGCCTCCAGAGGTTGTACATGAGTATGATACCCAATTATTCTTCAGAATATCTAATTTTTTGGTTGGAAATGTTTCCTATGGCACATACAACCTGAGACGGCTGACTCGAAGAAAGTACTGGCACACTAAAACTGATACAAATGCCATAAAACAGTGACAAAAAATGCTATAAAAATTAATCTGTTCACATGTACAGCCTCAGGAAACGTAACGTCATGGCACAACCTGCTTTGGAGTTTGGAGTGCGTTGTTATTTTATTACTGTGAGGCCACGCCCAGAAGCTTGTAAAGGCCTTTCCTGACAATGTTCACTTGCTCATTATTACTGTACTGAGCACTGAGCAGGGAATGGGTGATGAAGAAGCAAACCTCCAGTACATTTCAGACAAGGCGTGGGTGGGGTACTCCATTAAAAAAAGCACTGACCCAGGATCAGAAACTACTGTTGACATGAAACGGTTAGGAGATTGGATTGGAGAATGAGGCCGGTGTGTAAGCTGTCCCACAGCCATTGAGGGGGGTGTTGCCTGTACATTAGTTCTTTGCTTAACAGACAGACAGCTCATCCTGCGCGATTCACATGCCACAGATGTTGACACAGCTGGACGTTTATCAAAGCAGCTTCAGGTTAAGAGCCTCGCTCGAGGGTAGAATGGTGGTGCCCTACCTAGCGACTGCACCTGCAGGGACACGCCCATCTGCTTACTGCATACTGCTGCCTCACCACGTAAACATCAGACTACTGTACAGCGAGGAACAAAAGTCTGAGGATGCTACCAAGCCCTGGTTGTTTTCATTATTCATTAAAGAATAATGCAATTATACTACTCCAGTCACACTTCTTATTCAAGAATATATCATTGAGAACAAGGTGAGCGTATTATATCATAATATATATCATATGTCATATCCAACAATATATTCTAGTTTTAAAGGTCTGAATTCAAATTCAATTCCAACTGATTGACATTTTGAGAATTGCAATTCAAAATGTCAAAATTACAATTCAATTCCAGTTTAATTAATTAACAATTCTAGAAAGTCCACCTTGTGAGTTTGCACTGGAGTGTTCTGATGTCTGTAGCATGCATTGTATACAGAAACAATAGCAGGACTTACTGTACAGGTACTATAACGGGACTGTGATTTAATGGTGTGTTACCAGTAAGCACCACCAGATGGCAGAAGCTCAACTGTATATGTATCACAGGCCAACTATTGAGGGACATACTCAGTTTGTCCCAGACACAGAGAAAATGCAACAGACAACAAACGAATAACATTACTCTGTCTACATCCTCCAGCCCACCAGAGCATCATATTCTACCAAGTCTTCCCCAGACACCCACCAATCACTTTGAAACATGTGGGTCTACTACAAATGCCTCGAAAGGTAACTGTGTTGGCCAAGTCACTTAACAACTGAGCATCCAGCATGCGTTTCTCGTGCCATGCAGACCCGGCAGGCCCTGTGTCAGACAGACGGAAGGTGGCACGCTGCCCACTGCCCATGGAGCCCCTGGCAGTGCCAAATTAAAATGAGACGTGCATGCTGTCACGACTGACTCAGAGCAAAAGAAAATCCAGGGCTTCTGTGCGGCCACTTGAGCACCGCTTTTAACACTGAGCACTTTGTCAGGAACTGAACGCGGGCACTTCAACGCAGGCATTTTCTCAGCCAGGCTTAAGGCTGGGGGCCGTCGGTGACTCAGCTGAAACTCATTACCCAGGGCTGGTGCGCACCTCATCGTACCACATGACCCACAGCCAGGAGCCCACCCACCTGAGGGAAAGCCGCTCTGGCAGACCAAGGGAACGAGTAATCCTGAGTTTAAGAGATCATGGCGTTCCTGAAGGTACTGTTGTCTTCGCTGAGGGGTGGGGGGGTCGGGGTTGTAAGATAACAAGGCACAAAGCAGGACAGCAGCATGGCATGATAATGCCATCTATTATACACAGCAATAAAAAAATGTCTTACCTTGCATAAGATTACTTTCAAATGAGAATGCGCATGTTACAGTTTCATAAGTTTACTGTCTGGGAAGGGCAAAAATACACTACACTATATTGTGTTGATATCTCCCACAAAAATAATTTATGATGTACAAGCAATACAAAAAAAGAGGCAAGCAACTCATATTACACATCGAATACATACATGCAAATGCCCATTTCACATACATGTAAGAACAAGTCCAAAACTATGAAACATGGTTTCCCCAAACAGCCACTGGGGGAAAAAAATGGCTGTGATTCAAATCCAACTCTGCAAGGCCACAAAGCAAGTCCCAGGAACCGGCAAGGATAAACTGTCCTGCCACGCTCAGATTTACACATCGAATGGCCCAAAGGCCGCGGTAAACGATGCGCTCGCTGGAACTAAAACGTCTAAACAGGTACAAGAGAGAGCCCATGGCGTAGCGCTGTCATGGGAGATGAGATCAAACGTTTCTCAGCTCCTGAGAGCGGGCTTACAATCGCAAGGAGCGTGAACTCGAAGAAAAAAAAGAGTGTTTGCAAACACTGATAATACCACGTCAGCTGCAAGGTCATTCAAAGCATGCAGCCAGAGAGAGAGAGAGAGAGAGGACATTTGGATCATAGTCAAAAAAAAAAGAGATGGAAACATGTTGTATATGCAGAGATAGCTCCTGATACCCCTCAGACATCCCTTTTAATGGAAAACTGCCTTATTAAGGCCAGCTGAGAAGTAAAAGCCTGCCGCAGATCTGCCCAGTGATAGTTCTGGTTTCAGCTCTTCGGAAGGGGCCACTTCTGTGGTTCTGTGGTCTGTGGTCTGTGTCCGCCATGTTTGGACCAAGGCAGGAGGTAGGGCTACACTTAGCCAGAACCCCCTAAGAGATGCAACCCAGCGGCAAAAAGACCAAGCTGTTACCAAGAAATTATCTTTCAGTTTATATATATATATATATATATTTCTTAGCGTTAGCACAGCAACATCTGAGCGAGCAGCAGCCCCACAGAACAGCCAAGTGTGTAGTGTGTACAGGCCTCAAGGGTTAAGGGAACACCTGATGTATAAAATGGGTGATTCTAGAATGGTTTACTCCCCCAAGTCAACCCCATGGAGTGAGCCCTGAGTGATGGTCATATTAAAATCCTCCTCGTGTATGAACCGTCCATTCATGTTATCCTTCCGACAAGGAATGTAAACAAATGTCAAAGAGAAAGAGGGAGACGGAGGAAGAGAGAGAGAGACAGGGGGTCTGCTGCAGGATGCCAGCCAGCCAGCAGCCCTAGACAGACACAGGTCACGCCACGTGGTTCACTTTAACACTGGGCCATATAAATTTTGTTGACTGAGGTATGGGGTTGTACTCAAAGTACAGTTTTGTTGGTCAGGCCCAGCCCACATGACTTTTGACCTCACCAAAATGAGAGATCATAAGGGTAAGAGCAACCATTGGGCACGCTCTATGAAGGAGCGTAGTTGACCTTCCCTTCTGACCAAGTCGAACAGCATATCAATCGAGCCCAGAATCTATGTAAGTTTTATTCCAAATCCATATGCTTCTCGAAGTAGACATAGTAAAAAATAAAGGACTCAGAAGTTTAAAAAAAATTACAGCTCAACAGTTGTAGAAGACCCGTGAAAACTTAAGACTCTAGAGATGTTCCTGTGTCAGAGACTCACTTCATTGAAAGGCAAACAATACAATGCCATACTAGGGCAGCATTTGGGAAGGCACCCCTATCCACCCTAGAAAAACAGATAAGGAGTCAACAACAAAACCAGATGTGTGTAACCTGAGAGCAAAAAGGCAGACCGGCTTCAAACCCCTAAACTCAGGCCATGCTGCCTGTTTGGGGGGGGGGGGGGGGCTGCTAAACTCACAGCTGTCGTTTACTTTCAATGTAATCATACTGCTTTCCAAATAAACAGGGTGTGTTAATGTAGGAGCGTTAGCCCGTGCTAATGTACTGTGTAACGAGTGAAATTAACCTTGGAATTAAACGTCCAAGACATTAAACTTTACATTAACTTTACAGAATATTTCTCCCGTTTTGAAATGAGAGGAAAAGCCATATACTGTTAGCATCAATGGGCTGTGAAATATGACCGTATGCTGTGGCAGATCATGTGACACTGCTGTAAAGCGTGCGACACCGCTCTAAAACGTGTGACACTGCTGTAAAACGTGTGACACTGCTGCAAAATGTGTGCACCGTTTCCGTGCCAGTCTGTAACGTATGCCTTCTCTTCTGCCACACACAGGTCACCTCCCACACACTCTTTCCTTCTGGAGGCTGTTATTACTACTAATATGACATACATGTAATAAGCTTAGTTTTGTTTCCTTTCAAATAATAGCAATATCATCACACTGGTAGATCATAAGGCAGCAAATGAGCACATTAGCTTACTACTTGGAAGTTTCCTTTAATCTTCTACAGCAGTAAATCGGTGAGGTAAAAATGAAAGGAAAGCAACAAGTACCCTTAATAGAATAAAGTGGCCTGGCACCCATATATCATTCAGCCATTTCTACATAAACCTCTGGTTTGGCAATAATATCTCTCATCAGGCAGAAAAAAATATTACAGCTTTTTCCTTTAAGGCGGGCCGATTTACATCCAGGTTTTTACCGTTCAGCTGCGGCTATTCCGCCTTTGCCGGTGATAACCGAAACGTGTCCCCGGGAGCCGTAAAAAGCATGGCTTTTATAATGTTCTTCATATTAAAGAGATCCTTTTCATCAGCGCTACAGCCTCCCGGTGCTTCCTCCCACTGCTCAGCCTCTTTAATTGAATCGGCTGTGCCGCAAAATCACATCAGTACTCCAGGAGAGAAAGAAGGACTGAGGAAGAGACAGCCGGATGATTTTTATTTTTATTTTTTACACTGTACTGGAAGACGGTCGTCTGTACTTTCAGGAAACGCAATCAGTCCCACGGTGCAAAGGAGGCAAAAACAAAGGATGCTCGCTAAGGAAATGCATCATGTAATTTTCTCAGTTCAGATGACTAAAAAAGAAATCACACAATTTATCGAAAAAGGATAAAGGAAGGAGGCTGAGAGGAAATGCTGAGAGGCCGAGTCACCTCTGAGATGGTGATAACAGAGGCCTGTTCCCGGACCAGCCCTGGAGGAAATACCAGCTACCAGCCTAAGATGCAATCTGGCTGGAACCAGCTTCTGCTCCGGCTGGATACCATCCGGAATTTGGCGATGGCCTGCAGTCTGTACCAAGCTGACTCACCGGCTGGACATGGCCTTGCCAGCACAGTTACTACAGTATCTCATTCACCTTGTTGCCAGCTTGACCGTTTCCAAGCGAGCTTCAGACTGGCTGGCGCAGCTTAAAAACCAGGCTGGAAGTTCCATCAGGGAGGGGGCAGACCTGGTAACCACGGGAGGGGAGGACAGGGCCACCGGACTCGTGGCTGTGAGAGGAGGTAGAGCGGCACGCCGCAGGACCAATACGCCAGCGCAATCCCGCCCTCTACTGGCCATCGGCACCGCTAACAGCGGCAGAGTCGCAGACCCAATGGTCTTGTTTTGAAGGAGCAGGTAGTGTGCTGCCCCCCTCCCTCCCCCACCCCCACCCCCACCCCCCACCCCCCACCCCCCCTCTGCAGGTGCGTGTGGGGGGCTGATGCAGAACGGAAATTTGCACCTGCGGTGCGCTAATGAGCTCCCCTAAAGGTCAAACCCTCCCCGCCCCCCCACGAGCATTAACCTGGGGTCAATGTCCAAAACGTATGCCAAACGGCTGGATAATGATGAGCTGATATCCAGGTTCAGCAGTTGGGGAGAAGATCCCTTATATTACGACAAGCACAACTCAAATCTGTTTTAGATTAGCTAGAGAGACTGATGGAATTTGCAAGGCCTCCTGTAAACCTCAGCTAATGCTTTAATACCAGTATTTCTGGTCTGATGGGGTTTAGAGCTGGTGAGGGAGGCTGGGGCAGCACAGGACTCATGCGCCGTGACTAACCCACTAGGGAGCTACAAAAACCCAAACAAGATGCTTATCCCCCCCAGCCCCTCAACATCTGCGTCTGACTTCACCACATGCTTTGACGAGTAGCCCTGCTTAGATGCAGGCTACTGATACAGCCCGGGGTCTTTCAAGTTCACCGCTGAGCTCAATTCAGGTGCCAGTCAGGCTCGGTGTCACACTGGGACACCCCAGCGGCACAGGCCCCCGGTCACGGGCCTCACGGCTCCGCCACTCCGCCCACTCTGGAGCCAAAATGGCGGCATGGTTTGGAGGGTCCCTCAGGGAAAGCACCGAACAGCCCCTAACAAGTACCGCATTACTGCACTGCATGACTGTCCCATTTTGTCTGGTGGTCTCATGGTACAGAACTCCTGTTGGAAATGAAATGCTCATAAAAAGAGGATTTAGATCACCTGCACTCAGTGGGCCAATAGTAATTAACTGGACAAATAACTTATTTAGCCGTTTTTAAATAAAACTGGTCCATGGTTCTTTATATTACATCCACGAAAGGCACAGATTCAATATCCATCCATCCACTATCTATACAGGCTTATCCTGGGCAGGGTCGCAGGGGGTGCTGGAGCCTATCCCATTTGGCTAGAGGCAGGAAAGCACCCTGCACCAGCCACCAATCTATGGCAGGGCGCACACACATTCACTCACCATTCACTCACACACTCATACCTATGGGAAATTTAGAGTCTCCAATTTAATCTCCAACCCAGGACCTTCTCGCTGTGAGGAGACAGTGCTACCCACTGCACCACCGTGCCACCCTTACAAATGCTGTTTATTATAAACAATATACAAACCCATTTTGTGCTCATTTCAGTGATAGCCAAATTCAAGAATTTTGGACAAACACTTACACTTGATTATTACTCATCTGCAGCTAAAAGTTCAGTTCATTTGGAAATGGATTGCAGACGGATTGAATCGTGAACCTCGGTGCATATCAGTTATTTAACTGTGTGTATTAAGACGCAATTATTCAGGATAAAAGCACCAATGGCATTCAGCTAAGGGGGCTACATTGACAGTTTCCCCTCTACCTCTGAATGGTATGCTGAGGGGCTCACTGTTGCACTGTATGTGTGGATAAATTGGTTTTCCTTTCATAAACACGTTACCGTTTTATTAAGTTATTATTTAGGCCTGGGTGGAGTTATTAAATGATTTAAAAGGCAAGGGCAATTTTTTCGCTGCATGCCACCCACCCCCAACACACACACACACACACACACACACACACGCACACACACAGCTCTTTCTCTCTCTCATTCTGGCGCTCTCTTCCTCTCTCTGATGTTCTAAAAACACTTTACATTTCTCTACCGAGCGCTAGGACAGAGATGCATGAACTGAGATGGAACACATCCGCCACCATTATGCACGGCGACCTCACGTGCGGTAACTCCTGATTTACCTTCACCCTGTCCCCCCCCCCTTTACCGCCAGCTCAAGCACAGGCCTGCAAATCACTTCACACATTCGCACCGTGAACACCTGCTGCTCCTGACCTGCACCACACCGCACCACATCGTTATGGTCCTGAACACTCTTTTTCAATCTGGGGGGGGGGACTGTTCCTCTGGGAACCTGTGGGGTAAATTGTGTAACTGCTGACTTAATGTAGTGCAGTGCTTATTACTTTATACCTTATTTATTTTTTTAAATGTTCAGACAATATGGAAGTGCCTAAAGAGGACCTGATTGGTCAAAATGCATACCACCAATTGCAATTGTTTTTTTTTAACCTGTTTAGACAGCTAATTTTGCCTAACGCCACCCAATTATAAACAGACAGCATAGTTGTACCACCTAATGGTGCTTACCTGCTTGACTGTATGACTGCATGACTAAGAACTCTGATTAGCCGATTTGCAATGCAAGCCACAGCTCCACAATTTTCATTGTTCTTTACATTTGAATGTTGAAATGATTACAACGCACAAGCACCGGAACACATTTAAAACTTAGCAATGAGGGCACATGGGGAGGCTGCCATTACATCCAGAAGGGTGCACCATGAAATGTTCAGTGCTCACTGGCCTACACAGATTCAACAGCACAGAAGTTTAATGATTAATACAACGTGGTCACTGAGAGCAGTACTTACCGGCAACAGTAATCCGATTATCTTCAGTTAGCAAAGCAGGGAAAAAAGAAACAGAAGAAAAGTCTTAGTTTCTGTCAGTAAGAATTAGCATTACTGGGGTTGAGTGAGACATAACAGAGATATTGGAAGTGCAATTGTGACAAGGCTGGAGATGATTAGAAAGGTATTGGAGAGAGAAAGAGAGAGACCAGGAGAGAGTGATGGAATGTGATATTGACAGACTGTGAGAAACAGCATTTCGAGGCAGACAGTGCAACCAGGGACAAGGTATCCCACAATTCCACACTCCAAGCCCAGAAGTAAAGTGAGGCCAAACAGCGAGATCTACACAACAGAGCACAGCACTCACCCTGAAGGAGACCAGTCTGTTAATTAGTCTTTTTAATCAAATTCCACAAGTGCCACGGAGGTTTTTAAGGCTAATCTAGAAAGACAGGACTTTCCCTTTCTGACAATGACTTATTTAAGCTGTTTTATATTCCGTTCCAAACTTTCAGAGTGTACTGGTCCAAAACAATGCAACCTTGGGCTTCATTCAATTCAAAGCATTAAATATAACATACATCTTAATCACACCTTAAGCTAAATATTAATGCCACAAAAAAAACCATTCTGCATGTGTTAAAGGAGAGTTATATTGGAAGTTCTTATGATTAAAAGTGGTGCAGAAAACACTAAGCCCCAGGGCCTGATTGGTGCAACTGAGCCGACAGACAGTTTTATAGCATGAGGTCACTTTCTCCTCTGATGTCCCCAGTGTCTGTCTTCCACTTAAGACAACACCACGCCAAAATCAGATCAGAGTTCATTCGTACATAATGGCCGAGTGTCAGGGAGGTACAGTAGTTACACACGAATAATAAGGCATGAACGTAGGGTATCATCCAATCGGTGCATTATTTTAAAAAGAGAGGCGTAGCTGCCGGGTGGCTCATCCGGTTAAGGCACCACTCTGCGGTGCATGGATCAGCCTCACGGTCTCGGATCAAATTCAAACCATGCCGGTGACGGCCGCGGCCGGAAGCTACACAGGGCTACGCAGAATTGGCACCTGCGTTGCCCAGGGTATGGGAGGGTTCAGTCGGATAGGGATCCTCGCTCATCAGCGACCCCCACTGGGCACTCATAAGACTGCATATCAAAGCTCTGTGCGAGCTTAGCCGGTCAGTGGCGTAATAAGAAGAACCTGCAGGACAGCACGTTTTCGGAGGAGAACCGCGGATGTCTCAGAATCTCCCGATTTGGCAGGGTGGTTCGCGCATGGAACGCGGCTGCAAGCAGTTGGACATTCCAGATTGGGGTGGGAATTGGATATATACAGATATATACAGTTGGGCAGAAAATAAAATTAAAAAATTAAAAAATAAACAGAGAGGGAACCCAGCAGTCTACATTCCCCTGCTGTCCTACTGCATTATTGCCTCTTTAAAACATTACAGAACACTCTAATTAAAAAAAGCGAATGTAAATCTCAAATACAGCATTAACTGTTAACTGAAAAATATCCACTCATAACATATCTACTCATAACACAACTCATAACAAATATCAAATTACAAATAACTCAGGTTGCTTTCCATTTTCATCCTTCTCCAGCAGACTGTCTGTCTCCCTCCCCTGTGTTCCCTTACTCATGAATAATTCAAAGCGGCAATCTGCAGCAAGTGAGAGAAGTGTCGGGTTAAGTGAGTCAGAGTCTTATCCAATCAGACAAT
This sequence comes from Anguilla anguilla, assembly GCF_013347855.1. Lineage (NCBI taxonomy): Eukaryota > Metazoa > Chordata > Actinopteri > Anguilliformes > Anguillidae > Anguilla > Anguilla anguilla. Next base: position 32,007,901 of record NC_049213.1, on the reverse strand, counting down.
AGAAAGATGTTCACAGGTACAGTGAGCTGGTTCCTCCTGGTACGCTCATTTGCCACACTCTTGTTTAGCAACTTTTTCACACCGAGCTGAACTCCTGCAATTTCCCTGCTGAGACAGACAAGGAAGCACCTCAGAGAATTGATGGTGGGTTCAAAATGGCAGGTCTATCAAAACTGCAGAGGGGTACTTTTACACTATAAGATATAAATACATATTCATTTTATAGTTTTTAAGTGCTTTAACACTAATGTTTCTACATGTGATCTCCATTTGCCAGGCAATTTACCACCAGAGAACTGCAGTCCATAAAGAGGGCTCACGATACATTATCTTCACAGCATGCTAGGCTGACAGCCAGCAGTCTTCTCAGAAACAGATGGGCCAAGCTCCAACCAAGTCAGGCACACGTGTCAAAGGTCACCCCAGCAACAGGCAAACCAAATGACAAACCAACTGCATTTCTCGCTGAACGCTGAAGTTCCTTGGCCAGACCCAGACCCAGACTAGGGAGGGGGAATGCATTTGGTTGGAGATAGTTGGTGACCATTGCCCCCGCCCCCCACTATCCATTCACAATCACTACTTCCAACCCCCACCCCCCCATCCAAAATCAGTATCTTCCCCCCATCTGAAATTGCTATCTCCCCTACTGTTACCTACTTTCTAGAGCAGAACGACAGAAGATTGTTTTGCAAAAGTCACGATTTGTTGACAGATGGCGACGGTGGGGGTTATTCACTGGGACTTGCACCTTATGCTCTGTATATTTTCAATATTTCTGACCACTCCGCATGACCATTTAATTTTTTGAGTTTCTCTACATGTCTAAATTCGTGCAGCAAAATCAGAGCACCGACAACCAGGCGTCACGGGGCCACTTTTTGTGAAGCTTCTCTGAGGTAGGATATGTACAGAAGAAGCTGGCAACAAAAAAAGGCCTCACAGCCCCACCCACACGGACTTACAGCTCGAAGATTTTTAGACATTTTAGGAACCTTTCAGAAGACAGGGAAAGACAGTAAAAGCATACTCATCATGAGCCTTTCCTCGTTTAATTACTGCCTCCATTTCCACATTCAGTCCTCAGCTCAGAGACAGGCATCCAGGAGGACCTCAAAGCGTTTACCTCACTTCCACTCCCTGGCAAGCACTAAAACAGCTATTTTCGGCTGAGTGAGCCTTTGTTCTTATCACAGTGTTAAAGTCGGAATACTAAGCACGGAGTCTGCACACTCTTAAACGGACGCAAAGTCCCTGTCGTGAACGTACTGCGATTTAGCAAGACTGCAAAGCAAGGTACCTTACGGCGCTTATGTAATTTACAATAATATAAATACTGGATTCTACGTGTGTGTAGAATGCCTCAAGTGGCCCAGCGCCAGCCACATACTGCACACTCAAAGTGAACGCAGGGGCGTTATGTGTACATGTGCACGGACAGACAAACGTGCACGTAGCTCCAGAGGCAAGGCAAACAACCCAGACTGATTGGGTCCTCGGTGTTGTTGTCGATGCCAGGGGGAGGGGCATGTATCCAGGGAAACAGCATTACAATTATGATGCCATGTGTATGAGTGTGTATGAGGGGCTGAAACGTGATTAACTCCCCACTGAGAAACCACCAAAAAAAAAAAACATACAACACAGGGATAGCCAGTTGGCTAACTCCTTGGTTTGTGAGGAAAGAAGGGGGTGGGGCGGGGGGTGCGTGTGTGTTGGGGGGGATTGGGGGGGATGGGGGGGGGGGGGTGTGGGGCCATCCTGACTGAGAGGTGCCGGGCCATGGCAGTTTCTCACACGCCAGGCTTTGGAGATTGGAAGAACTCAATTGGCGCCCAGCTGTGTGCTAGGCACAGTCCTCCATCCCCACCTCTGCCCCCCTCCCACCGCGTATGTCCACAGATATAATGAGTTTGGGAAGGGGGGGGGGGGGGTAGTGGGGGGAGGAGGAAAACTCTTTTCAATTTTTACTCTTCTCAGAAAGCCTATTTTCCTTTTCGTTTTTTGGGGGGTTTTTGGTGGCCTGCGGCAGGCTCTCTCGCTGGGCCGTCCTCTATCAAGCACAGACACGGGAGAGAAGCTTTCTGCTTATCTGCAGCCTGAGCCGTCAGCACGGAGAGACGATGACAGCGAGCAGGAAGCAGCCCAGCCCACTGAGACGGGAACTTCCGCTGTTGGCCTGCTTTATGTATTTATTTTATTTATGTATTTACCCTTCCTTTTTTGGGGGGTTGGGGGGAATACAACACTGCTTTTTAGTCTACTCCATATTGAGCGTGACTCACAATTGCTGAGGCCTACAGTTGTGTGAGTGTGGATGGAAATGTAAAAAGATTGCTTCGCCCACCCCCCCCCCCCCCCCGCCCACCCCTCCACACTCCCCGAATCAGCCGCCTCTAACAAAAGTGCAATTTCACGCCAAGCAGCTCGATTCACCCCTCCTTCCTGGACTGCCTTGTGTAATTTAGTGTGCGGTAGTAGATTAAAAACTTCATCACAAACGTCAAGGCACAAAAGACAGAATGCCAATGGATAGGATAGAGTCATTGTGTAGACAGCTTCTGCTTGTTTTGACATCAACCCAGCACATTTTTTTCCAGGAGAACAAACGGACACATTTACGAAGAAGGTGCTTTTGGAAATGTGTACTTTCAGTAGCAAAGCCAGATACACGTCCCCATCCTGCTCACTTGTCAGGGGATTTGTACGAGTGCAAAAATAAACCAACACCATGAATTCAAATCCAATTCCTTCAACACAACACCATACAACAATTCCCCCTACCCTTCTGCAGAATATCTCTGCGACAGAGCCCTAAATTCAACTCTTTGGGGTCCTTTAATTCATTAAAAGATAACATTCTGACTGCAACGTCTAGCAAAGACAATGCTGCCAAAACGCATCATAATTCAAGGGCATCACTGCTATCCATTATCAAACTATCACGCCACTGAGCAGCACGAGCTTGCATTTTAATGAGTTCTGCACTACAAAACACGCTTCTGATATAAGCTAGTAAAATTGATTTTCGCAAACCCCCCTTTCAAAATGCAGTGCTTTCGCTATGCCACGCCGTAATGCCCGACGCCACAATGAGCACGTGAACGGGAAATACGGCAGCTCTGCGTGTACCAAGCAGACAAGACGCTGAAATTAAAGCTCATGCCTCGGTTATGACAGTTCAGTTCTTGGAATATTTCCTTCCCCACAGCACAGCACCAGTCCTGCCAGGTTGATTTCGTTTGGCATTCGGAATTCTTCCATCTCTCTTTCTTTCCCTCCATCTTTTCATTATTTTCAACTCAACACCCCACATGCTTCTATCCTTCCTGCACCTCCATCCCGACACCAGTCTCTCCATTTTAGGACTCACCTCCAGGCTATCATCTCCATTATCAAATGCGACCGTTTAACAACTCTAGGGCTCTCGACAATTAGCGATAATGGCTTTTAATCGTCGCCGTGAGCAGACACCGTAAATCTGCGTGCCCGCTGGGGCGCTGCCAGTGTCATGACATCATCACAGCTCACTCCCGGGTGCCCCGTGCCCTCTGCCCGCTGCTGTGGAGTTGCCCACAGGCGCCCACAGCGTCAACGAAACCATCAGAACGTTATGGTAAATGGTAAATGGACTGCATTTATATAGCGCTTTTATCCAAAGCGCTTTACAATTGATGCCTCTCATTCGCCAGAGCAGTTAGGGGTTAGGTGTCTTGCTCAAGGACACTTCAACATGCCCAGGGCGGGGTTTGAACCAGCAACCCTCCGACTGCCAGACAATCGGTCTTACCTCCTGAGCTATGTCGCCCCTGACGTTCTGTCATGTAATGCAAGCGTTTCAAGAAACAAGCAACACGCATTTTTAAAGCGGACCCCCCCAAGGAAGGCATTAAGTCCAAGCACACGCTAAGTCTGTGGGGCTTGTTAGGACGATCAATAAATGGGAGGCATGTCCAACCAAGCCAGGCCTTCTTCTGGGTTTTGCCTCTGGGTAGAGCTATCGCTGGTGCCTTTCAAGCACCTCCACTGAAAGGGAACACTGAAGCACAGAGAACATGTAGAAATACATACGAGGGCCCTGTCTACGATGCCCAGGTCTCTGCTTATTAAAGCTTTCGCCATTCGAGTGACAGGCAACTCTTTGTGTGTATTAAGCAAGGAGTCAGTTTCATCTTTCGCCCAGGACGACCTGACGACCAATTTCCACAGCTCACGATCTTCAGCATTCTCAGTTTGCCTGCGGGATCCTTGCTCAATATTTCTCAATATAAGTTAACAAGGAACACAAACCTGCGAGCCTTGGCTAGAGTGAAATTATGAATGTGATCTCCCGAGTTTATTGGACATTTGAATGCCGACACTGACTGTGTTCTCTCTGGAGTTTGTCCTTGGAGGGAACATGCTACGTGCATCACCACAACAGGCAAGAGCCTAATAGCAATTAGCAGGAAGCCTCAAATGTTCAGTATGGCCAAGGGAGGAGTGTGGGCTGCTGAACTTACATCAAAACACAGTTCATCTGAGCCCTGCAAATGAGGCTTTATGCTACAGTGAATATCCATGGCCAGCGCTCTTGAAGCCAATATGAGGCATGTGTTTTCCATCATCGAATAGCCATGGCCAGAGGAGAAGTTGACCAAAGAGATTGCCGGCGTTAACTTCCACCACAGCCTAGCTTTTGGCTAGAAGAAACCCAAACAACATTCAATTCATCCAGGGCCTTTAAACCAGCAGAGAGGTACATGCAGTGAGATCTCTGCTGTTTCGCTGAGACCGGAGAAGCTCATCTGAAAAGGACATGATCATCGGTAATGGATGATGGGGTTAATTGGGTGCGACCACCCTCTTCCCGAGGAGGGGTGGGGTGGGGGGACTTAACGAAGCGGCAAGGGGTGCCATCGCTCCAATCTGGCTAAATGGCTTCAGGGGACAGGCCCTGCGCATCATTCTTCATCGCAGTAAAAGTGTCAGAACTTGGGGCCGCAGGGAAAGTGGATGAGCAGTGTGGACAGCGGGGTAGGGGGTGGGGTGGGGGGGGGGGGGGGGGGGGGGGACTTGTCTCTGGTATTTGGGAACCTGTGAAGAGAACGTGGCTGATTGACAGCACATTTGCTGGTGACTGGATCGTCAAAGTAACATCGCACTGCGTCGCAATCACTGAGCAGACGCTCCAGGCTAGTCACAGGAATACAGGAGTGCGATATCTAGGCACTGAAGGGACATTTATATACAATGTGCGTAGAAAAGCAAAGACCCCTCCCTACACTGTTAGCCTATCTTTACACAGCTACACCTATAACATTAATGCCCCAAAAGGAAGAGATGGAAAAGGATGGATTAAACCATTAATCTGGAACATGTCTCATATTTAGGGGTATTATTTATTCCCTTATTGCTATACACCCTCCACATACTTAAGACCAGAAATGACCAGGCGTCGGATTGTAACTGTAAGAAAGTTGGCATGATCTTTGGTGCTTCACTTTAATTGTATACAAATTACAAACAGGAATGTTCCATAGGCCAGGGTGACCTCCTTCGGCGGCGAATGTCAAAGCAACCAGGAAGGAGGTGTAAATGGATCACAAAGCATCAGCACCAACTGTATGCGTTTCTTTCAGATTTGGAGCCACTATAAACTTTTTGTGCATATGCCCCACTGTACATTACAAACCCTATCAGTTACCATCAGTGCCAAAACCCCCTCGACTCTCAGACAGCTCTGAAGTGGTCTTCCAGTCATCCAATCAAAGCCTCCATCCGTCCCCACCAGTAATTATGAATCTCTTTGTTCCTGCGCCGCGCGCCTCGGTAAGACATAACGCTGCGTGCGCACGTATACCCCACACAAAGGCAGCCAGGGACTCAGGGACGGACATGAAAGCGCCGTTAAAATTGTTATTCAGTGACAGGATGTATACGCAACAAAAGAAACGTCCCTCTTTTTATTTCACGCCTAATGAGAGGCCCTTTGATAACGCCGCAACTACAAAAAGATTCACCTGGAGAGCCTGGGAGAGCTACGATTGGTTTATTTTCAGCGTGCGCACGGAGCATGATAATAAGCCACGGTTTCGACGGTATCGAAGAACCACGTGCAACTCCCCAGGTTGGGAAACCTCGTAAATTTCACAACTGATCCACAAAAATCTACACCCAAAAGCAAACTGGATCCATTCGTTGAAAAACTGGAGCCATTTGTTTGCCCTAGTTTTGAATTAGAGGGCCAATACAAGAGGTTTGTACATTAATAATTAAGGACATACGGGGAACTGTAGAGCAAATAGTTGGAATGAAAGTCCATATTCAACAGCAGATGTTTAAAAACACAATTATCAATCAGGAATTGGCAAAAAAAAAAAAAAAAAAAGGACTTTCATGCAGAACAGTGTTTCCAAAAAAACATTTATCCTGAATAATATCAACTGGCATATCAAGCGTGTAATTAAAGAAAAGACCAAAGTTCAAATTCAATTAAATTATTATATAAGGATAAAACCACCATCTAATATGCAATGTTTTATGGATATCAATCAGATGCCCTTTTATGGGCATAGAAGAGATCCCAATAAAACTGTGTCCTTTGCATGGACACTTGGAGGGGGAGTGGAGGGAGTGTTATTTTCCTTTTAGCATTAGCATTTCCGTTCTCCAGTAAGTTGTTTCATTTGTGCAGGTCTAAAGAAGCAGACTATACTAGTGACTAATACTGCTTGATAAGCTTGTTGATTGAAGCCGTCAAGCTATCAGTAATTAACAAATTAAATGATACATGTTAATCATCTGTAGATGAGCAATTGGAATGGGCAAACCATTTAGCCAGATTGAGAAGAAGGGGGATTTTGCTTACTTCCTGAGTGCTAGTTTCATGCTGCTAAATTGTTCCAACACATTCCTAGAGAAAAGCGGCCTAACTCAATGAACATTATCATCCATTACCAGTGATCATGACCTTTTGTGATGAGTTTCTTCTGGCCTAACAACACAGTAGAGATCTGGGTCAATTACTCACAACACAAGTGCCTGACACAGATGTTAAGAGGAAACCCAGATGCATCAATCTTATTTTTGGTGTGCATGAATAAACATTAGTTTCTCATGCAATAGCTTAGTTCTTTAGCACATACTTCAATTATAGTTAATGAGGCCAATGTTCCTGAATACATTGTCACTGTCTCTAGGCATTTAAAAAACACAGTTACTGTACATATAATCTGCTGTAACACCTCAGTCACAGACGCTAGACTTTTAATGTCACCATCTGCACCGAGTTATTAAAACAGGGCCAAGACAGACTGTGCTGTACCCTCTCATTAGTGTGAAATTCACGAATTACACAAAGTCAAACAAAAATACATACCACTACTGTTCAGATTTGGCAGACATAATTGAATTTTCTCAACAATATTTCAATAAACCTGCTTCCAGCTGCGGCACTTCTGCTAGCATCACCGGGAGCCTGTCAGGGCCTGTGGTGTAAAACAGCAGAGAACTGAAAACTTCAGAACAGAGAAACACCCAGAACTGCGGGGCCTTGCGTTCTGATGAAAATGACTACGCTCAACCGGACCAGACAACCACACGCGTTTGTCAGAAAGCAGCTGCCCACCCTCCACTCTACCCCCCTTACACCCCCCCCCCCCCCCCCCCCCCGTCAGCCTTTTAATCTCAGTTTATTTACAAGCTCTCCAAACAGTTTACACTCACACTCTCAGGCTCTCAACGCTGGCCTCCAGCACCCTACTCAACATTCCGTTCTCAGAACAGTCCGCACGCTGCTCGCCCTGACGGGGAGCACTTGTATCAGAGTGAGACTGCTGCAGTAAAAGCAATGAGCTCTTCACCCAAAATCAAAACAGACCGAACCTGACCTGCCCGGCCTGGTTTGAAACGTGTGCATGTCAACATTCTGCGATTTTTCAAACTGAATTTTTCCTGGTTTCCTTGGTTTCTCTCCGGCACAGGCTCGATTCTTATATTTGGTGGCTCAGATTTTCTGCACCGTGCAGATGCTCTTTGAGTGGGCCCAGTTAGAAATGACAGCCTTTTGTTCCCTCCCCTAACACACCACTGAGACCTGAGTGCCAATCAAATACATCCACTGAGGACCTGCTAATAATAATAGGCAGGGTCGCAGTGGAGAGAGAGTGAGCAGGGTCACAGTGGAGAGCGAGTGAGCAGAGTCACAGTGGAGAGAGAGTGAGCAGGGTCACAGTGGAGAGAGAGTGAGCAGTGAGAGAGAGTGAGCAGGGTCACAGTGGAGAGAGAGTGAGCAGGGTCACAGTGGTGAGCGAGTGAGCAGGGTCACAGTGGAGAGCGAGCGAGCAGGGTTGCAGCGGAATGCGAGGAACAATGCGTCATCCAGGCACTGGTAGCGTGCAGGAAAGCACGCTTTCATTGGCCGGGGAGCCGCAAGAAATACAGCCCCCTGCATCACCGGGAGACAAGGGGCCGCTACAGGCTCCTATGCGGCCTACACACTAATGAGACGCTCGGGCAGAGCCCCACGGCCAAGGCAGTCTATCAGAGCCGCCGTCCAATCACCCGCCATTCCTGTGTGGGAGTGGTCTTTAAAATGACCCAGCAGACCACAAGCAGAATAATGTGCACTACAAGACATGGTGCTGACTATTTGTGCAATGGACATTCAGCAGTAAATAAGAGTTATGCCTCCTTACTTTCTGGCATGAGCTATTATTATGTTTACAAGTCTTTGCCTTGAAGTAAGGAGGAAGTGCAGTTCAAGACTTAGCTATGGTGCGGCTTGGCTATAGCTGACCTATAACTAAGCCTAAGAAATGGAAATACCTCTCGCTTGGCTCAAATATAGCTAGGTATTACTGTACGTAAGGCGGGTTAGAGGAAACCATTTCAGTTGTCCTCAGATGTAACTGCATAACAAACACACAAATACTTGCTTATAAAACAATAATTAGCAAGTGGTGCTTGCTACTTCAATGTAGCGATACGGCCCAAAATCAGCCTGATTAACAGCAATGAGACGGGTTTAGAATATGATTAGGCATTCAGACAAAACAAAAAAAATCAGCACAATGCCTGGTTTATAAACAACTTCCCTGTGCTCTGAATTAAGACAATTGTGGAAGCTGACCCTTAGCAAAACTCTTGGACCTTCATAGCACCATGACCTCACAGAAGGGGGTATAAACTGCACTGGCAATGAAAAGCTAAATCCTAAAAGGAGGAATGCGCTTTTCTGAAAAACAGAAAATGAAATCTGCGGTGCATCGGCCACGTGGGGGCATCATTCTTTGAGTGCCGACCTTTCCGGGAATGCACAAAAGAAGGCCCTCAAATCACAAAGAATTAGATACAGCTAACTTTCACCAAGAGCTCAGGAATCCTCCAGCCATCTTAAAAAAGGCAGAAATGCCTAGATTTGTATTCCGGCTCTGTCTCAGGGCAACCAAAATGTAAATCATCACCACGGCAACATCTTATTCCTTCTAAGGTGAGGGGGGGGGGGGGGGGGGAGCTTTCTGATATTATCCCACATATCACTAAGGTTTCTCTTCCTCTGACACTTTCCCACATGTGGGAAATTTCTAATTAAGCGAATAAAAGAAAGTGTCAACTTCATTGGCAGCTTTTTTTTTTTTTAAAAAGGCACCTGTGTGAGGAATTAACAAAGAGCGAAACCGTATAGAAAGGAAAACAACATGAAAATGATAGCGACCGTAAAAAGGGGCCCAGGAAATTAAATCAGCAAGCCCGATAATTAGGAGACAGTGGCGCGAAACAAAAAAGAGCTTCCTGTCGCTTTGCATGCGCATGACTGAAGCCCGCCGTCGCCGCGGAGTCCGACCTGCTCAGTATGCACAGGGCGCCGTCGCCGCCTTCCGAGACCAAGATACTCGAGCTTCTTTATTGTTCCCGCATTTGTTTACCGTGAAAATGTCAGAAAATAAGTTATCTGAAGGCCAGCCATTACCGCTCGCTCTGGCCCACCGAGGATAGCATTTTATCAGGGAGACCGCCGTTAAATTCTAAGCCGTAGATGATGACTGCGACTTACGGAAAAAAAACATTACCCGGCGATACAGACAGACATCTGCTCCTGGGCATTAAACGTCTCTACTCTGTTCTGTGAAGTACAAAAAGAATGTGACTGGTCCTCAGAGACTGATCCTGCGAGACTCATCGCGCTTTATACAGTACGTATCCAACGGTCACCACAGCACAATCAAACTGCCCAATAAATCCCACCGATCTTTCACTGACGACCAGCTGGGTGAGTTTGGGCCTACGGAGGGTTCAGTGATGTTGGAGCTGACGCCTGGTTGGGAGTCTCCCCCGTCTGTTCAGTGGGACGGTGGAGGAAAGGCTTCTCCGTAGCGGCACGGCACGCACAGCGCGTCAGAGAAACAGACAGGAGGGCCTGTAACCAAGGCCAAACACGGCCCTGCTTTCTCCCATTAGCCCTTCGCCGGATGAGCAAATCAGCCGCAGATGTGGAGGAAATTGCCAACACGCGTTCGGATTAAATGCACACGACTCCCATTTCCCTGCTAACACCTCTGGATATTAAATCCAGCAGGAGATGAGGAATGGTGGTGGCAGTGGTGGTTTAGGTGGAGGATGGCGTGTGGGGGAAAAACACTTCACCAAAATATCTAGTCCAGGGTTCCAAGTGATGGCAGATTTATTGTTTGTCAAATATTTCTTCAAGCATCTTTTGTATAAAAAAAAAACCTTTAAGATTATGAGTCATCGGCTCCCTCATACACATACTCAAATAGAATTTGTCTTCATTGTGTTATTCCATAAAACAGACAACGCTCACGGTTTCCATCCCAATCCCATCTGGACTGCCATCAGCCAAGCCTGCATAGTAGAGGATGGCTTGAGTACCTGAACAGGAAATAGGATAAGCACTCAGGTATTAAACATGCGACTTGATTACACTACCAGTGCAAGCTGAGCAAGCCTGAAAACAACAGTCAGATTTTGTTTGAAATATCCACTCAAGCAAATGTTCGCTGATTCTGTTTTTTCAGACGAGGACAATGCTTCCCTTCGACAAAAGGACGGTTTTCAATACGTCTGTGGGCGTGAGACCGCAGAAACGCGTTCATTCGCTGACCTGCTCGGAGCGCGCCGTTCTACGGCGCGGAAATGTATTGACAGAGCATCCACGGCACTAGCGGTTCTGCGAGATTTACAATGCAAAAGCCGCCATTTCCAAAACAAACTTGCAGCTCAATCTGCCTCCGCAGCCAAACAAAGAATGTATACAACGCCATTAGGCCTACAGCCAACAAGAGACCCAGGAAATAAAGTGTCAATCACTGTATTTGCAAATAGCACAGCTACGCGCACACGAGTCTCTGGGGTGCGTTTCATTAGCTGCCGGCAATTGATTAGGGCTCTTTGACTGACAGGAAGTAAGTTTCTTCATCGTGGAGCCATGTTACTGAGAGAGAAATCAATAATAAGATCGTAATTCGTAAGACAAAATGTTACGCTCCAAACAAATATGGACAGAAAGCAAATGGGTTTTTGCGCTCTTTTCACTCATCAATTTTTAAACGAGAATTTGCATAGCTTGTACGTATGTTTGAAGCTGGACAAAGCTTTGAACCATTTCCTTAACCTCATCATAGATAAACCTGCAAAGAAATGTTCAGGTTTAAAGTCAACTAATGGAGTTTATGTGTGTCCAACTGGGATAAAATCTACTCTATCAGACCATTTCACTGTGTATACCAGGGTGGGGCCAATTCCATGTCAAATCAGTGAATTCAGGATATCAACTGAAATTCAATTCCTAGTTTTAAAAATCTTCATACAGAATCATGTGTATTTTCATGAATTTCATTTCAAGTGATTTCCTCAACTGACAGAACTAAAATGTAATTGACCCCGGTATAAAGTCAGTCTTCCTATCCTATTCTCAGAATTTCTCTGGAATGGCCAATCATATTTGCAGGTCCATCACTGTAAGATCTGTTAATTCAGGTGAGCACTGACTAGCGTAGTCACACACTAAGCATACAGAGACAACCACCATTTCTTTCCTCTGCTAACCGCTTGCTTTCACCACATAGCAAATACAGGGAGACTGCAGGCCACTCCATTGGGCTGCTGGCCAAATTTAGCAGTGTGTCCTTTAAAATCTTGGATACAAACAAAGGGATTTTTATGCAAACGAGACCATTTGTAACAGTCATTTACATGCTGATTTTTCTTCCAAGCTTGTTGTGTGTCATTTTTTTGGAATTATTCAGTAGAATCCTGTCTAATTTAAATAAAAAACACCACTGGTTCATAGCGTAATGTCTTTGAAGCATAATTTCAGTATTTTTCAAAGGCATTTTTTTTTTCCATGTGTTTAAGTAGCCTACTACATTCACCATAGAGTACTCCAGCACAATAAATAAATATTCTTAACACATAACGCAGTGTAGCTAGGCCAAGCCATGGAATAAACAGTGGAGGCTGTTAAATCTTGTAAATAGTCGGCAAATCACCCTTACGGGTCGATAATGGATCTTCTTCTGCAAAACACTGACCTCCCTCACAGCATAGCTAATTAAGTTAACAGAGATGTCTGAAGAGAAGGAGGTGATTGCATTGGAGAGAGAGAGAAAGAATGTCAGTGTCGGGGTGTGTGTGTGTGTATGTGTGTGTGGGGGGGGGGGGGGGGTTGGGGGAGGGTTCCTCCTGCGGTGGTTAGTGAACCAGGCTCAGAATTTTGGGCTGCCCTCCAGTTCTCATCAGGAGATCCACCCGTGGGAAAACAGCAGTAGCCAAAGCTTTCCACGAAGGCACGTGATGTCTGAGCGCAGTCTGCGTCACGACAAGGACGGCGGCACCACCAACATCACGTGCGCCACACAGCCGCGTCCCCCGCCAACACCGCCACACAGCCGCGTCCCCCGCCAACACGTCACACTCGTCCCGTGTCCCACGGGCACAATCGGTCGCCTGCATCTGCTCTGCTTCAAAGAGCAGCACCACAGAAGAAGAGTGTTTACTCGCAGCGGCGCAGTATCTCGTCTGCCATCGCTGCTTATCACTCGGGTCGAGATCGCGAAAGAACAGACTGCGGAGTTTCTGTTACACTGCGACACTGTAACAACACGTACGGTATCTCGCATCGCGCAGAGAATACATCTTGTACTGAAAAACAAATACTCAAAAAAATAAAAAGAAAAAGATTTCACATGGTATGTCTATGTTGCGAAGAAAGACTGCCCAAGTATTTGAAAATAATACACACATGTCGCCAGGAAAAGCACCTTGATCATCTTACAGGGCATGAGTGTAATGAGAGAAGACCAGGGGGAAAAAAAATCAGGGCAAAGACTCAAACAGCTGTTTTCTCCATTTCAGAGGCAAACGTTTAATTTTCACCGTTGTTACAAACCCGAGGAACAGAACATGTGGTTTTCAAAGACCCCTGGGGGGAAGGGAGGGAGAGAGAGAAAGAGAGAGAGGAAGAGAGAGAGAGAGAGAGGGAGAGGGAAAGAGAGGGAGAGGGAGAGAGAGAGAGGGAGAGAGAACTCCCTCCCGTTACACAGATGTATTCTTGATCTCTGTTTCAGGCGGGTACAGCTCATGACAGAACCATCAGAGCGGTCAGTGAAGCGCTAGCGTGACGGTCCGCGGAGACAGGCAGACGCTCGCCGGGCGTTTATGTTTTACGACGGGCACGGGGCGGCCACCCGTAGCGAGCCAGAAGCCCCCGCGCGGCGGCGTCCCGCAGAAAGAGGGCCCCCGCTCCGCCAAGAGAGAGAGAGAGGAAGCTCCTGCAGACATCTGCACAGCATTCCATCCCTCATCAGTCAGGGACCGCGCCGCGCCGCGCTACCCAGGGAGGAATGCGGAGCAGGCCGCCACAAGTCCCCCCTGAGCGGGCGCCTTATTCTCCCGGCTCCCAGGGGAAGAGGGGGCGGGTGGGGGCAGGGGGGGCGGGGTCGGTAGGCGGCGGGGGGGGGAGGAGGGGGGCAAGCTACGACAAGTCCCGAAACCATCTGTATGCAACGCGTGTCCTTCAGCCAAAGACAAGCGCGATGCCACGCTCTGTCTGCCGATCGCGGATTCTCCGTATCTACGGCGTGTCCCGGGGAAAACAGCGGAACAGTGCCCCCCCCCCCCCCCCCCCCCCCCCGTTTTCTACAGTCACGCCTCAAGGGTCGGTGTCGACCCAAAAATGAGGGATTACGGTGGCGTCCTGAGGTCATCCAGCGCACAGACTGACATGCTCTGTTCTGGCGCTTGGGGTGGGTGCTGGACTTCATGGTTATTAGCTTCCTGTGCCAGGGAGAAAGGTTTGCCTTTCATGTTCACCCAATCACAGCCTCCACAGGAAACTTGGGAGTTGTCCTCACATCACACGCATGCTGACAGATAGCTGTGCTTTAGACAATTCATCACTTGCCTCTATCATTTTTTTTTTTTTACAGGTTCTCAAAAATGTAACTTTCATAGGATAAAACTGGAAATTGTCCAACACAGAATTGCAGAATGCAGAATTTCAGGCAAACAGGAACACTCTGAATACTAATTCAAATTGCAAAAGAGCAGCCACTTATATAGCGTATATACCTACATGCCTTCCAGCCCAAGAAGAAACCACTGACCTTTCAGTGCTTTACAATGTTCAGTGCGCGCAGAAGTCTGTGGGTGGAAATGGGATAGCTTAAATTCCTGCCCTGGATGGCACGTCCTTAATCTCATTTTCTGAGCGAGAACAAAGTCTGCATTCCAGCACATAGTCTGCATCCCCCCCCACACCCCCATCCTCCAAGGCCCCCCCACCCCCGTGTCTGGTGTAAGAATGGCGTTCGTGAAGACCACGGGACAGCAAGTCACATTCGAGAGGTAACCTGTCCATCTCTTCTGCACAGAACGCACCTCTCTGGACCAGAGACACACCACCCGCCCCCCCCCCCCGCCCCCACCACCACCACCCCATATCCACAGCTCCTTGACTGGGATGAAGTGAAAATGTAATGAAGTCAAATAAGGGATAAATCCCTTCACAATACAGGCCTATTTAAAATACAAGTTCCCCTGTCTGAAGGGTAGAGTTCGTCAGCTGTGCACATTCTCTATGGATGGCAGAACAATGCGCCTTCGTTGTTCAGTCCCGTTGTATCCGTCTGTGCGTCAACAATAACAAGTAACAGATACTTTGCTTTAGTCAGCGAGTGCAAAAATTAGTGAGCAGGCCCGTGCATGCTTGTAATCCCTGCACATTCCAACACAGAGAACAACCTGCCATTTACCCAATATAAATCATGCAAACATTGATTTTGGAACTTGAATATAGTTATTAGCGTTGATATTTAATTTCCGGCTGTTTTTTTTTTCTTCATCCTCATGAGCTCATTTTTGGACGGCTGGAGGAACAGTATGTGCACGTTCACTGCAACATCCTACCCTGCAACACTTTCATCCCGAAGGTGCTCAAAACATAAACTGATTTTACAGCCGACACACACCACTGATCCTGAGTTGAGACTGCAGTGTTTTTTTTATCTCACAGTAGTTAGGCAGAAGCCTGGGGAAATTTTCAGTAAAAGTACCGAGTAAAGTGTCAAGGCACAAGGAAAAATAGAAGATGAAAAAAAAACTAAATAATCAAACAACATTTTTCACAAGTTTAAACCTCTGGGGCAAAATCAGTTCTCTGACTTGTTTTCGCCGTGGTAAATTACAACAAAAATGCTTTCATTTTCGGCAACAATTTCAGGGATGCAACAGAAGCGGGTCAAACTGAGTGGCATGCAATACAACCGGCGAGAGAGAAAAAACGAAACCTTTCTGTGACCACAGTTTGAAGTGGAGGCATAAAAAATGTCATTACACCCACAAAAGCTGCAGGGTTTGGCTGTGAAACTGTATCACTCCACTTTAATGAGGCTTCACATTGGCAGTGTGATAGGAACTACGGTAAAGTAAACTTAAGGAAGAGAAATAAAAAATGCAGGTCAAAAGGTCACAATTACTGATTATGAACCTGTAACTAACTTTTTTCAGAACAGTCAGATTTGGCATCTGAAAGAATGGCAAGAAAGAAACTATCCCACTGTTACAGACTACGGTTGCCAGATGCCTATTTTTATCGACCGCAATGTCTGGTTTTCAAATCATTTCCAATTGTCTGGTTTGTGGTCCCAACCGGATACTATGAAGTCAAGTCTGAGAAATTGATTGCAAAAAATCTATCTAATAAACTTGCGTCTCAACACAACCTTAGTGCAGACACGGAAGCTGCGTACGAACACGGTGGTATAACGGGTTGCAGCCTGTCTCCATTTCTGCTGCATTGAGGGGCTGAGGAAGCCCGACCCTTGGTCAGGACACCAGCGTTCCACCGGCCTGTTAAACCATCACTTTTAAGGATTAGAAGGCACAGAGTTGTTTGTCTCTGATGTGTCTCATGTGCAGAAAAGAACCCAAAGCCATTCTGGTTTACAACAGAAACGCATAAGACCAGCGGAGAATGGAATCCCCCCACCAGATTTCTTCCCATCAGGGAGTTTTTTTTTTTTTTATCCCACTGCTTGATTTCGGGGGGGCTCACTGTCTTTGTGACAGTCCTTTGTAAAAAAAAAAAAAAAAAAAAGGCACAATACAAATAAAATTGTTTAGATTTGAGTTGATAAGATGACCAGAACCGGTGCCGTCATGAGAAATGGGAGTGCTCCAGTAAAAACACCATCTGTCCATTTTACAGGGTCTAGAGTGGCGTGAACTGCTCAATGGTGGAAAGGGCCTAGGAAGAGATGAAAGGCCTTTGGTTGTTCATCTTTAAATGGGAGGAGGGCAATGAGTTTGGTCTGACTAGTACACTTTCAATATACATGACAAAGGCCGTCACTATGGATACTGCCCCGGATTTTCAATTATGAAGCCACAATCTTACTAGCCTGGCTTGTTTATGTGTTTGCTCTTGGTACAGAGACTATGGACTGAAAGTCCTCTTGCTGAATTTGACTTGAGATGTTTTTTTCCATGAGGCACTAGCAGTTTGATAAGCATGCTGTCAAGTGGAAATGTCTTATAGTGAATAATGACATTAAAAAAAAAATAGTACAGAGAGGAAACAGCAGTTGGTGCCAAGAAAATCAATATGCCAATGGAAAATTCCAGGAGAATAAAGTAATTTTTTTAATCCAATCTGTTAGTTTAGCAATTTTGACATTTGACATTTAACTTTAAAAAAATAACAAAGTATGAAAACACCTGGAATTATGCTATGGAGCCTCAGCAAGCGTTCTTCACCAGAATCACTACAACCAATCAGAGCCCCATATCCATGTTTCTTTTCCGTACATAATGATGAGCAAGCAAAATGAGTCTATTTTTGAGAACACGCATGTACACGCATGCACACGCACGCACAAACACACCTGAAGCCTTTTTTTAGTCACCCATACCCACAGCCTACTATTAATAATAATAATGATGATAATAATAATAATAATAATAATAATAATAATAATAATAATACAGTAGCCCTCTTCAGTTTCACCCCAGTCAGTGGGGCAGCCATGTGGCACTGCAATGCCCTGGTCTTCTGCCATCTGTCTCCCTGAAGCTGGTCTCTGAACACAGGAAGGGCGTCGCCAAAGGGGTATGACCGTAAAGGGAGGGGAAGCCACTGACGCGGTGCGAAGTGTTTGGAAATGCACTTTGAAAACAAACACACAAAGGCACGTATACTCGTGCACGCACGCACATGCACACGCACACACATACATGCACACGCACGCACATGCACACGCACACACATACATGCACACACACGCACACACACACACACACATATGCACACGCACCCACAAGCACGCGCACACACAAGCACGCACACACACACACACACACACACACGCACGCACACACACACGCGCGCACACGCACATTCACACACTATGCATTATTTGTTGTACAGTACTGTATTCATTCACTAAAGACAGTGATGACAATCTGAGGTTATGCTGACATAGTCACAATTTTCCATACAGGACACAGACATTCAGAGCAGGGATCCAGAGCATCTTGCCGTATTAAATATGAGCCTCTTACCTTGTGAAGGACCTTTCTCATGGCAGGACATGTGCAGCACATCGAAGAGGGGGAGAGAGAGAGAGAGAGAGAGAAAGAGACAGAAGCATTAGAGGATGTGTCACTTTCTATATGAATGAATTATCTGCACAATCCTCCGGTAGCACTGAACTGACTCAGAACACAGTAGCAGGGAATAATAATCTCCCACAACAGAGCAGTCGCAATCCTTTAAACAGAGCAGATGCATTTCGCTGAGGCACAAAAACCTGGTGATACATATAGCCTTCACAGTACTGCACTTCAGTGGCTGTGCAGTATTTGGTTCAGATGAATATCTAGTCTGCATTACTTAGGAAACCCTGGACTGGGTCCACTTGACCTGATCCAGCACCATCAGAATGCTTCTGCCATCCCCTGAGGTGAAGCTTGAGTTAATTTTCTACCTCTTCCTAAACAGAGTGACTCAACTTCAGAATCTGAGGCAGACACCAGTGTACAGGTAAAAGATCTGTCTCATTTTATTCATTTTCTTTTCCATTTTGAGTTCGGACTGCTATGCCCCCCTCCACCTTTTGTGGTGGAGGGGGGCATAGCAGCCCACCTGCCGAATATGGTTACATTATCTGAGAAAAAGAAAGAAAGCATTTCACCAAAAAATGATCATTTCCTCCCAAAAAGAAACGTGCAAGGCTTAGGAGAGTTGCCTATATTACCATCACACATACATAAATGCTACAGGAATGCCACAATTGCAATAATATTCACGTCATCTGACCATGAATACACGCAAGGTTTTACCCACGTAGTGCGTCTACGCAAGTGACTGATCTGAATTCCACTCATGCTGAGGGGAGTCTGTGCAGACAGGAGAGGAGCGTGTATGAGGCAGAGCTCTCTGCAAAACACCATCCCCAAAAATTTTCCCACCCATCCCCATCCAGTGCCACAGAACTGCTGGAATCTCCCAGCAAAACACCATCCCCCAATTTTTCCCACCCATCCCAATCCAGGACCGCAGGCCTGCAGGAATTAAGAGGTCAATTTCCTCCAGTTCTCCACAGCCATCCAGCACCATTTTGGCTAACTACTGATTACCATCCAAGAAAAAAAAAAAACACTTGGGGTGGGTTTTACATCTACTGCACCGCACCCAGAGTTCTTGCGTAAAATAAAACCCAAGAAAGTGTTCGGGTGGACAGACCTAGCACTCATAAATCAGATGTGTACGTTTACTACAAACAGGGTGCTCAATTTATAAAGATGAAATGCCTCACCTCCCACGCTTAAACCTGTCAACACAAAAAAAAAAAAAAAAAACAGCCCGGGGCACCCTAGAAAAGAACAGTGAGAGAGGAATTACAGTAGAGCACCCCCCCCCCCCCCCACTCATATCCACGGGGGCCACCTTAAGCACTTAAATCAGCAGCTGTGCAGAACCCCAGGAATGTGTTCAGTGGTCTATGTGGAGTTAATCATGGACTCAGAGGTTCAGAGACGTGGGGGGACAGAGAGGCTCCATCAAAGGCTCACTCCTTAACTTTTTATTGCTCTCCATTTCAAATGCAGGACAGGCAACCACTGCGGTCAAGGTCTCCTTCCTTTGAGAAGTGTAAGCTACAAATCCTATATCACCCTTCCAGGGTCTATAAGAAGGGTACAGTGGGAACCATGAGTGTTCCTATAACAAACGGAGTCACATGCACGCATATGAAAGCATGCACGCACACGCACACGCCCACGCACACGCACGCACGCACGCACGCACGCACGCACGCACGCACACACAAAAGCACACACACGCATACACACACTCACAAACACACGCCCACGCACACACGCACACACACACACCCGCACGCACGCACACACACACACACTCAAAAGCACACTGACAAACACACGCCCACGCACACGCACACACACTCAAAAGCACACACACACACACACACATACACACACTCACACACACACACACTCAGAGACACACCCTTTCAGGTCCTATGAGAAGGGTACAGTGGACACGCACTTGGCTGCCAGTCACACAGCCTGCAGCCCCTCAGCTCCGACTCCTGATAATATACTGTACCTGCCCTTACATCATTGCATCAGAAGCTGGTGTCAATCAAACTTCACTTCACTAGCTGGGCCATTTTAAAAAAGGCGGGCGGAAAGCCAGCCTTGTGCAGCGGCAGCAGCAGCAGCTGCCCTCAGCCCCTGACTTGAAAAGGACTAAAGGTAATCAAGTTCCACAGCAATCTTCATTAGGAGAAGGGCACTCTGCCTCATCGGGATTCTGAGCAGAGGAGAGTTTTGCCAGCACGCTAAAGGGATTTATTGATTGCACTTAGTGCAATAAGAGCGCTGGATCCCCGGCAACAATTTAATTTGTTTTCAACCGAATACAGCTGCCGTCTGTCAGACGAGGGGGGGGGGGGGGGGGGGGGGGGGCGAGCTTTGGCGTACAGAGGCCTACATTAAACACTCCCCGAGTGAGGGAAATTCCTGATGAAATATGACCGGACGGGACGGGACGGGATGGGACAGGACGGGACGGGACAGGGCTAACGGTTCCGCAAAACACAGCAGCCCTTGAAGTGGCTTCAAAGTGGGTTTCTTTACTAACAAAAAGACAAGTCCCAGCCCTTTTAGGGGCTTCGAAGGCCAGCCCTTTACCCACCCGGACTCGTACGGCCATTGCAACCGATACACACGAAGGGTCTGGTGGCCCTGAGACGGAAGATGAGAGATGGCGCTCATTCCCAGGCCCCAGTGAAAGGTGTACCTCTAACACGCAGGTGGGGCGATTCATCAGAACGGCGTCCACACACGGAAGAGGTTGAGGGGAAAGAACGACGCAGCTCATGTTTTTTTGTTTTTTTTTTGGGAGGTGGTGAGCAGGCAAGATGTCTTTCCCTGTTTCTGTCACGTTCCAACCTGCCCTTTCCAACTCAGCATTTCAAGGGCCCCAGGGGCTCTTCTCCATGTTCTCATTATTTAACAATGCCTAATTGTAGCTTCAAGTATGTAGGAAACAGTACTTTTTTTATTTTGCACAATGTCAATGTGTTTGAAGACGAACCACAGGGAAATTATTTAGTTGGGCACCCCAAGGACACACAGAATGAAAGCACATACTAAGGTTGATCAATCCAGCCACCCAAACATGTTCCCTGAGTTCTGTTGTGTCACAGTTCAACATAAGGTGCTTTATAATCTAGTCGGTCCATATCTTCTGGATCCAAATCCAAACTAAATACACAATTCAGGACACAAAAAATGCACCTTTCAGGAAACAATTGAGGATACTTCATTGTGGAGTATAATAGGCCACGTTCACCTTCCTTACCACTAAAAGCAAACCATATCCTAGCTACAGAATGAGGAAAGAACTGAATGACAGAACTTGAGCTTTGTGGACATTTAATGTAATTGCCTCACTACAAGCAGAACACACTCATTAACTAGTAGTCATGCCATACCCAGTTTTTACTCAGTGAGTCAAAGGTCAAGGAGTGATGCCCAAAATGGTTGCAGACACACAATAAGCTCAGTATGAGAAGCAGAACAGCTCGCAGCTCTCTATGACTGTGAGATGACTATTAATGGGGCTGCCACTTCAGCCCAGACTGAGCGTCCATCTTGTCCAAAATGGAAATCAAGACCAATGTTAATATTAGTGTTTGGGGACTACATAGTGTTTAAATTGGGTGTTTTTTTTTTTTTTTTAAAGGCGTTTTCTTTATTGGTTTTATGTTTCCAAACCTTCAGGAAAAGAAGGAAGGAGAAAAAAAAAAAACCACACGACCATAGTCTGGAACTCTGCCGGCAGGAGCCCTGATCCCAACCCACAAGGCAAAAAGACAAATGGAATATGACAGGTTTACCAGCCGAGCTGAAACATAAGCAGGCCTGCTGCTGGTCATGTGCTGGGCTAGCTACATATTCTCATCTTTTTTCCACAAAATAATTAAATGTTCGGCCGGTAAAATACAATCTTACAGATGGCGTAATAACAAAATCTAACATTCTTCGGAACGCGTAGCCGGGTGGCCATTTATCTTTGAGCGGTTAATTCAAAGGTTGAAACATGGGGAGACCGTGTGATTCATGCCCCCTGCATTAACTTACACACTCAGGAAGCTCTAAATCAGACCAATGTTTAGCTTTCAACGGCACGGCTAATGAAATAAAGAGGAGAATGACAGGAGCTCCCAGACGGCTCTGTAAAACAGATGTGAGCTGAACATGCACACAACTGAGTCTGCCCCAATCCGTACACCTGACACCTTAAACCACACGCCGAACCACCACAAACTCTTCAACAACCTATGGATAACCAGCAACAATACCAGCAACAGTTGCCGTGCCACAAAAATACACAATAGCCAGATTGGCTCCTCCCTTTTCAGGGGCGGAGTTTCAGCCTCTCATCACATGCTTAAGCAAAGCCAGGAGAGACTTACTCAGGTTCTTTATGATCCTTTTGAGATCTTTTACGGTTCACAAACTTTGCCTTGGAGACCCTGCTTCCTTGGCCAAGAAAAGGCAGTGAAAGTCAGTCTTAAAGGAAGCAGCACTTTCAGAAGAGACAAAGGCACCTGGTGCATGACCCCACTGATAAAAAAAAAAATGTTTGTGATAAAAGAAAGGTAACAATAATGGTACATTTACATGTACAAATAAAGGCATTATATGAAATAATTTCTTTTCATCTTTGGCTCCCGAACATATCTGCAACGCAGAATTTAGTTATTAAGAGCAATTAGTTGTTCCATTGGGCTGGGATAATTAGCAGAACATGCTCAATCATGCTCAATTGTGAGAGCTTCATCACATTTCTACAGGGGCCAACCTTCTTCAAAAATGTGTTTCTACAAAAACCTGTACTTCTATCTTTTTATGAGCACAGACACCTGGACACCTCCAAAAGCACATAGCTTACACTAATCATTCACTGCGAGGGTGTTGAGAAAAGTTCCAAATGTTATTCAATTAATAAACCCATTTAAAATAGCATAGCTTCAACAAAAACAAATAAACCTTGCATACACAGGACATTGAGAGTTTGGTGAGAAACACCAATTTATAGTATCCTGAAACACTTGGTTCTACACTGTTTTCAGGAAACATGGATTGTGCAAAGGCTCATTTGTGCAGGAAACGTAGTGTCTATGAGCTCAGTGTGAAATTCAGTCAAGTCATATGATGAGGAAAGTCAAAATCAATTCCCATCAATGGCTGGTTTTTATTTTGGTACTAAATTATTCATTGGATGAGAAGCCATGCAGAACGTTGCCTTGTTTAAACTCACCCATGTATTTCTGGGTTTGGGGCAAAGAATCGAGCCAGAGATATTGTGCAGATCTATGCAAGTATAGAGAAAAACATAATGATTCTTGTGCTTTGTCTTAAAAAATAATGCCAACAGCAATGCACCATGGCACACACTGATGTTCTGAGAGCAGAAGCTGTGCCGAGCCAGACGAGTTTGCAAGATGGAGTTAGTTAGGTCTCCGCCCACAACATAAATGTTACAGAAACACGGGAGTCTGAGAAAGACCATGGCTCAAATGACCTATTGACCCTGTCAAGGAAGGCAGCTGGATTTGCCTGCATTGTGCCGGTCCACGAAGGGGCCCCCCTTCCAAGGGTTACATGGCAAGGCACAACTTTGCCAAAAAAAAAAAAACTCTGTTTGCACAGGCAGGCAGATCCAGAGTAAGAAAATAAAACGGAGAGAAAATACAGAAGGGAAAAGGAAAACCTGAATACAGGAAGTAATTCACAAGTGACAATGAGAGGGAGAAAGGTGTTTTGAATCTCTCACGCTTCATGATGAAGAGTACTTAGTTAAGAAAATAACTAAATCAGTTCATATGGAGTTACCCATAACCAGGTCATTACACAGAGGAAAAAGGTCTCTGAAAGTTCAAATGACATATCTATCTATACTGTTACTTCCCAACCCCTAATTGCCACCAAATTGGAATATGACATGATCACACAATTTACTGGCCTATAATAACATGAAAATGTTCAAATGAAAACAATCATGAATATTAATGTGATTCTGGTATGCACACTGAATGCTTGACTGGTTGCACATTGAGACTTAATAACTAAGCCATTCAGGGACATAGCCACCCCTTGGATCACCTGAGGTGTTCCTTGGCAGTAGGGAGACCTTTGAACTTTGACCCCAATCACATGGTCTCACGGCCAAACAGCCCATATCTTTCAGCAACTCTTATCAGTGGGGAAGAGGAAACTAAGAGTTGAGCTAGACGGGAACTTGGACCTCACAAGAGGTCAAAGGAACAGTTGAGTTAGAGTAGGGCAACAGTAGTGATCGGTGATCTGTGACGGCAAACAAGGGAGTTTAAAAATGACAACAAAAAATAAAAACCGTTTCTGTGCAAAATGACACCTTAAATTAATTTACTTGATTATTCAAATGTTCAATCTTGGGTGCATTGCTTGGATCAAGTTTAAGAGCTCGCCAGTTAATAAACTATGAAGAGAAAAAGTTTCATGTTTCCAGGAAGAAATAAGGAACACCCTGCAATAAAAGACAAAATAAGTCTGTTCATACAATGTTAACTTTTGAGCCTGATTGTATGAATTAAGTCAGATCTCTTTTCTGCATTCATTATTTAAATAGATAAGACTTCACAGAGGATGTGATACAGGGCTTGGGGGAGAACAAATGGGGTTTAATGATTTGAATATTCAAAACCAGCAAGTATTCAAAGTTCAAGTTAAAAGGTAACAAGCTAAACCACATGGATTAGTTCAACAAAAACCAAGCTGCGAAAACCATATTGCATCGTCTCAGCGTTCACTGTAAAACAATTTAAAAAAACGTGACAAATATATTTTTCACCACGACAAGCAATAACAGTGCATTATTTCCAGAGAAGAATGCATTAATCTCCATTATGGACAGCAAGGCCATACTTTATGCTGACTCCAGCACTGAAGGTCAAAGGCTGACAACCAGGGAGGGACGATTGATTAAGCAAGGGAGCTTACCTCAATTTCTCCACCAAGAAAGGATTATGACCACATGCACAAAATGTAGACTAAGTCGGCTAAGTCACCCTGCACAAGGACACACAAAAGGCATATACAATATGCTTCGTAGACACCCTTTAACACCTAACACCCAATGGGACCTTTTAAAAACAGACCAGGCCAAGTGGAGAACTATCCATCTTTACTGATGATGATGCCCCAACTCACAAGGCCATCAGAAAACAGGGGATATAAACATCATAACACTAACACTAGGGTATTCCCTCACCGACCTCCACTGTGAAGGTGAGAATCCCTCACAGAGGACGAGCCAACCTTCTGAACCAAGGCCAAGTCGGAGACGATGGCTTCCATTAACATTCTCCCAGGAACACTACCTGGATGAACTCCTCTTTAAGGTGGATCTGTCTGGATGCCGCAAGGTGCTCTTCATCACAAAGTGCTGGGTCCATGGGATTTATGGCACGCAAGAACCCTCATAACACTTAGCACATTTTAAAAAAGAAAGAGAAAAAAGTGCATCTCGAAGCTGAACAAGTGGGGAGAAGTGACTGAGAATTCTTAAGCTTTAGCAATGCAAATTAGACCCAGTAAGGACAGACCATCTGGTATAAGTACCTTCTCTCCTGTATATTCAGAGGACAAATCTGTACTTTTCCAACACTGGGAGTATGAATTTCCATTTTACAAACTAAAATTTCCATTTTTAGAAACTTGCTTTGTTTATGTTCTTTTGGGGGGTCATTGAATGAAAAATACTATTAAAATAGGCTGGTGTCCTTCCTTTAAAAATGTCTCAATGCACAGTTGGCACAATGGAGAGCTGCAGACATAGTCAACGTGGGAATAGAATAAGTACAAACAAACAGCGAGCAGACCTCAGAAACCTCCAGATTTACTTTGGAGATACACACAGCAAGGCCAGACTGACCCCAATGGAAACAAGCCTCAGTCAACTCCTGTGGTCCTGAGGTCAACCTTCAACTGCAGGTTACGACAATGCAGGGAGTAGATCTCTCAATTTCTCCACTCCCCGGAGGCTGAAAAACAGCAGTCCTTTTTGCAGGATGGCAGTTTTTATCCCACTTTCTCAGGGGAAGTCTTTTCGGAATGGACAGCCGGTTAAAAATGGCATATCGCTGGCTGGTCCTGGTCCGGGTAAATTGCTGAGAAGGTCGGAGCGTGTGAATCGCAACTCTTACGGCAGCAACGATAAAAACACTCCACAAATTCAGCGAGATAATTTATGCAGACTGACACACAGTAGACTCACGTTAAAGTTAAACTACGCCATAATGAAATCAAATGAAATAAATATGACACTCTCACTCCAGTCAGTGGGAAAGTTCCGCTGGTGTGGTTTAAAACGCGATGGATAGTCTGAGGTCTTCAGCTGAGCCTTCAGCTTTCCCATTTCTATCCAGAAACCAGAACAAGCCTGAGACCCCGACCGTCAGAAATACCGTTCCATGCAGAATGTCCGGGAAAAGCAGTCTCCAGTAAATTGAATTTGGCAAGCAGCAACACACTTTTTTTTTTTTCATTTTTTTGTTTCTGTTCTGGTATGAGGCTCCCCCTAGGTAGCAGTGGATAAACTAAACCAACTAACTTCTGTGCTTCCCCAAACTAACCAAGCTAGCGATGAGGAATGGTTTACACACGATTTGTCTCACGGATAAGAACGTAAATAAGTGCAGGATACACACCCACACTGTCCTTGGCGGCTGAACAGGTCACACTGATCTAAAAGTGTTTATCACAATTTAATAAATTGTCACTTATGGGGAATAAAACCACAACTTGAATCCAGTCACCTGGACCTTTCAATGTGAATGAATCCTAACTGGCAGTTTTAACTTTCAAAATTGAAAGATAGAAGAAAGGAAAGATTACAAAAACACTAGGATAAAAATGAAAAAGGGCATTGTTCAAAAGGAATTCAGGGATGACGGAATACCTCTTCCACAGGTATTCTAGAAATAAGGCTGCTATTGCACAGGAAAACATAAATAACAGCTTGACTAAGAGACCTGTCAAGGCTGACAAAGAGGCAGGCCACAAAAAATGCAGCGTTCTTCTCTCAAAACTCACGTGTCACACACCCTGAGCACTAAGAGCAGAAGGATCATCTCGGTTACACACAGAGTTCCTCAACTTTATTTGACTCTTACGGCAAAAGGGCTCAGTGAGCTATGAGCCAAGATCCTTTAGTTTCCTGTTCTTTTTTCCTTAAGTAACTTGTCTAGTTTGTCACAGTTCAAGTTTCCATGGTTACATAAACAAAAGGATTGGTTGGCGGTGGGGGGGCTAATTGCATCAACTCTCCACACTCCGTCACGCTAGACTGATGGAAAAGCAAATTATTTTCGCCCTCAAAACAAAAGAAGTAAGAGTGAAGCTGACCAAAGATTGTTATTTAACAGAGGGAGGGTTGGTCATGAGAGGGTCATTCTGAGTCATCAACTCTTACCTTGCCCGTGGGTTTACTGGACGTTTCAATTTCAACCTCATGACCCTTCCCCCCCATGACAACTAAGAGAAATGGAGCTTCTCTCATCTGCCATTGACCGCACAGCTGCGTGTCATAGGCTGACTGACCCCCCTTCCACACCTGCAGTCTTCCTGCAGGAAGATTAAATTGTCCCCTTTCAGAGCACTGACAGTGTATTTTTCACTTTATTTTGGCTCTCTCTGTCACAGAGCCTAACATGGGATTTAAAAAGGATCCATCACTCAAACTATACTGAGCTGCACTGCACTGATATAGAGCTAAATCATTATAACTGTACTGCACTCAGAAATTCACTCAAACTCTATTGTAAAGGTACTAGGCTAATAACCACTGATGTATTAGCCAAATGTTCAAATTATATCCTTTACTCATAATCTATACATCACTGTCCAATGTCATACAAACTAATTGCCCAAACCCTATTGTTCCGACCAAAACGAAGGCAAATCACTGAAGGTGAATGACACTGTCCCTTACTATCAAACTTTCATATCAGCTATACTGTCCTCTGCCTTCAAACCAGACCAACAATCAGCAAAACAGTGTGAATAAGCACAGCCTCCATCAGACTCTGTCTCCAGTTGGCTCAAGGACACCCAAATCCTCAGGACTGTACGTGTTCAATCTTAGCAGACAGGTCCCGTCATCTCCCTTACCAAAAGTCCCATTTTAAAAACCAGACCTCAATAACAGTCCCATCAGCCATCACAATGAGGCCCAAAGCTCATGCCAAAACACCCTTGCCCTCAGCATTAAATGAGTCTGCATATCTGTGCAGCCCCATCAGACAGATGGAGTAATATTCTCTGCGCCATAAACCCCATTCCGCAGTCTCCCATGACTACAGCATGATTCATCTTACACTTCACAGAAGAAGGGGAAGACTTTCATATAAACAGCACAGCCACCAAAAAACATGGGGGGGGGGGGGGGGGGTGCATAAATATCGAGAAACACATTCCCTGCCGGTCCTGAGGAATCTCAGAACCGAACCCTGACTCAGGTCTGAGTAAAACCTGGTTGAGCCCGACCCACGGTGTCCGCCCATTGAACGCGGTGGGGAAAATGAGCAGAAACTCTATCGAGGTACATCACACTTAGCAGGTTTAGTGGGCCACCGGCCTGACAGCCAAGTAATGATTCCGCCTGGAGATAATGAGATTTACAGATTGAACAGGGGCCAGAGCTGTCCCTCTGAATCGAAGAGCCTCTTCCCCATCACAACTGCGGAGAACGAGAGGAGAGGAGAGGAGAGGAGAGGAGAGGAGGCGAGGACACAAAGCCTGTGCAGGCTTTTTGCTAATCTCTTCCCATCATTTCTTTATTTTCTTTTTTTAATGATGTTGTGTCGGGGTGACGGAATTTAATTTCAGCCAACACCTGCCGCCAGCATTTCGGACAGATTGGGCCCCGACGCGATTACAGCTGAGCAGGAGCAATTAGAGCTGTGGCCCGAATGTGAGCGACAGTATCAGGTGGTGAGATACGAAGGAGGTGCCGCTTGAAATGCTGTGTTTTTTTGTTTTTTTGCTGGAATGTACGCATGGGAACCGAGTGCTGTACAACAGAGTGTACAACAGATAGAGAGAGAGAGACAAGTTTTTGTACTTGTGTATTTGGTTAGTGCCTTCGAAAAACCAGCTCTTAGGCACTTGGATGAAAAACCAGCTCTTAGGCACTTGGATGTGTGTCCAAGTGTGCACACAAGAGAGGCTATATGTCCACACATACAGGCTCCTGTTTCTTTGACATGGGTTCAGGTGGATCAGAAGTACATGTTTGTGCCTAGGAACCCAAAGCAGAAGTACTCTGTCTACCCCTCATCCCTTTTTGATGAATAATAATAATAATAATAATAATAATAATAATAATAATAATAAACTTTCTATAGCACTTTTTATACTTAAAGTACAAAGCAAAATAAAGATAAATATTAAAATATAAGAGAAATAAAAAAGCGCATTGCAGTCTGCATTTCCCAAACGCTTAGACTGCTGCAGATGTGTTTATCATTAGCATAATGTTCTCCTACTTCCTTAAGATAACAATTAGGCTTTTTAATTGGTTGGTTGACAAAAATTTTAATTTGCTTTAAACTACATGGCCATAAACAAGGGAGAGCAGGTGGGGCGAGGAACTCAAAGGTTTTGTTTCCAAACGCTGAGAAAATGTTTCAGGCATCGAATAAGCTGTGATCAGAGGCAAGCTCCTTTTCTTTTTTCCAAGGACCCTTTTTTTTGTCTGCGTTACTGTCTGAGCAGGGATTAATTTCTACAAGGAGAATTTTTCATATCAGAGAGAATATTTGGCAAAGGCAAGCTTGGGGACACAAAGCCAAGTCTAGGCTTGTACTCAAGGCTACACGAGATAACAGCAAACACAACAACAAAAGATAAGTGGTCTCGCACCAGAAAGTATTTTTGTACTTTCTTTGACTTGGTGCCAGAGGGGTACTGAGACTCCCGTTTTCATCACTTTTACAAAATAATTAAATGCACTTTTATTAGCAATGACATCAAAAGAAAAACACATGTGGCTTGTGCAGCCCTCATTTTGAGCAGCTTCCTTTAATGAACTGAATTTGACTTCATTACCAACAATGAGGTAATTAATTAGGCCATTAGCAGCATAAAGACAATAAAAGAGCAAAAACCAAAAAGAACCAAGACACATTTAAAGCATCACGTTGAGTACAACAGACTCTTGGACAGCCCCAATTATCTCTTATCCTCTCAGCTGGCATGACAAAACGTTACAATATCTCCACATAACATACGGTTTCCGCAACGTATACAAGTGGTTGAGATCATAAATACTTAATAAAGTAAAAACATGTGAAAGGACTTCTAGGCTATATCCATGTTAATTCATTCAGTGTCCAACCAAATGTGAGAGGTAAGGATCCAAGCTTCGAACAATTAACTAATTATGTCCTCCAATCAAGACCTCGAATCAGGTGTTTCAGTACTTGACTAGAAGAAATAAATGTGCACCAAATGTGCAATGTGTCTTTTGGACAGCCCTTTAGACTTGCAGCCACGTACCGACAACCAATGCACTTACCACTGAGTATTACATTTAGAGTGCCCATTGATGCCTTGAGGATATGGACTGAAACAGGTTACATATTTTTCCAGGTAACATTTTCAGGGAAAAAACTTGACACAACATCCAAAATAATGGCGCTATTTATGTGGTATGCGAGTGAGCCAAAGTTTCCATTTTGAAAAACCTAGGAGGGAAAGAGTCGCAGATGAGCCTTGTACGCACGGACGACACAAACCGCAGATTCTGCATTCCTACTGCTGGAGGCCTTTATTATTTTTAAAACAACAGGACAGAAAGGAATGGAGGGTCAAACTAACAGAGAGGCTCATGGGAAGGCTCTCTAATGGCTTCCCACAGTGAGAGGAGGACGCGGGACGCTGGTCTCTGATCCAGTCAGAGAGTAGAAGTGCATGCGACAGAGGGGGAGGCGGGGGCCAGAGAATCTAATCAGCATTCTCACTGATGCTATGCATCCCGTCCCTCTCTTATCTCCTCTGCACTCAAAACTATTTGAAGATTAAGGCGAGTTCAAACGTGCGAGAGAGAGAGAGGCCCTGGAGAGAGAGCGACGCAGCCCCCCCCCCCCCCCCCCCCCCCGCCCCAAATGGTTTTTAGAACATTAGAAACTTTGCCATTCAAACAATGACCGAAATTATCTTACCATTTGTCCATGAAGTTTGAGAGCTAAAGCTTGGAACTAGTTGATAATTGAATTGCCCCTAAGCAAAAAAAAACAAAGCAAAACACACACACACGCGCACGAGCGCACACAAACACACGCATGCATGAATGCACACACACACACAGACACAGACACACACGCATGCACACATACACACACACACACGCACGCAGACACACAGACACAGACACAGACACAAACCAACAGATGTCCTGGACAGTTTTATTAGGCAGGACATAAAAACTCCAACATGCAACAGCCTTTAAAGATTAGGCCCATATGGAGCCTGGGTGCCATTAGCAACAGCCACTCCAAGACAAGATCATTAGGCCAAGACAGCTTCCATCCAGCAAGCACTGATACTGAACTGGGCTCAGGGCAACAGATCAAGTCTCAAAGCCTGTAGGGAGGGAAATCGGCAGTAGCAAACTCCCGCGGGGGGGGGGGGGGGGGGGTAAAATGCAGTCATCCCCCCTCAGCAGTAGGATGCAGCCACAGGCCTTAAACACATGGCACTTCGGGGGGGGGGGGGTCTTACGGTTACTGTGTCACTCGACTACCAGGCACTCGTTAAAGGACACTTCAGGAGGGGGGATGGTGTGGGGGGGGGGGGTGGTTCTTATGCCACATTCTGTAAAACATACACTCGATTAATTTCCCTGCTGGCACGGCGCGCGTAGGAACAGGGCCCCTGACGACACGGTCTGAGTGCACGTTTCATTACTGCATCGCGGCTGCGGGCGGCGGCTGGCGGGCGGGCGGGCGGCGGGCCTCCGCGGGGAGGCCCCGGAGACGGATAGATAAAGAGCGGGAGTCGGGCCGCCCGACAGGGATATTAAGCGCTTCAGAGAGCGTCGGCTCAACAGCCGTAACCGAAGGCAACCCGGATGACAGGGGCTCCCGGGCTCAGGAGGCGTCACATGACACAGGTGCGCCTCCGCGCAGCTAGAGCCCAGCGATGGCGAGACCAGCGGGAGCCCTGCTGCCGTAGCCTAGCCGAGTGCCGCAGCTTACCGTAGAGGCGCAGAGCGCACCGTAAATCAGCCCGCTACTGAAAGGCTTATCGGTGCTGCAGTGAGAACAGCCAACAAAAAAATAATAAACGAGAAATTCAAATATTGAAAAATGTCAGTTGAAAAACAAAGCAGTTTTTCCAAACAGCTTTTATGAACTGGGCATTTTTTTGTCTTGTAAAATGATGTGTGCAAACAGCTTTTTCCCTTTTAAAATTTTTAATGAGAACATTCTCATAATTCAGTCTACTGGCAGGTCATTATTTTCAGATGCAATGCTCACTGGCATTATATTTTGTTGTAGCCACTCAAAAATGCTCAAAGCAGATTAAAATCATTCAGAAATGTTGATCTGGTTTCTTATTTCTGTTGGAATATCTACATGATATGAGATAAGAAAAAAAAGAAAAAAATGTAAATAAGACATCTGAAATCAGGAAAAAAATCTTAAAACTGAAAGGAAAAATATTTTGTAGGACTTTTATTGTAAAAAAATAGGCCTTCCCATTACTTTGATTGACAGCCAGCTGTGCCGGTCCACCAGAGCACCGACAGCAATAGCAGCATTTGAAAGAAATGATGAATTCCATCAGAGGAGGGTTGTTAAAGATGCAGCCCTGAGGCGAAATAATATTTCTCTGAGAGAAGGTTTCATTCACAATGTTCAGTTCGAAATATCAGGCGAGTGGGGGACCTGTTGACATAGCCTGCTTCGCAATAAGATGGGCAGTCTAAGTGTTTTCAGGAACGTGCATGCTGGATGTCTTAGTTGCTCTGTCTGAGTTGCCTTAAAAAAATGCTTATTCTGCCAATAATTGTTCACGGAGGTTTAATACAAGTGCCCAAAGCCTTCCAGAGAGGAATCAGATTGTAAACTGGTGAACAAGACATATACAGGTCCAATTTTGTGGCCTTCATTATAATTATATATATAGTTAATTACATTACATTACATTACATTACAGGCATTTAGCAGACGCTCTTATCCAGAGCGACGTACAACAAGTGCATTAGTTCGAGGTGCAGAGGTGCAAAAGAAACACACTAGAGTGAAGTAAAGATCGTAGTGCCAGAAGTGACCACATAGATCAGGACTCCAACCCTGTATAGTAACCTGTTCAGCAAACAACAATCCTGCCAAGTACAAACTAGCACTGAAATCACATTTGCCTAATCAGAATCAGACAAAAACACAAACATAATTAATACATACATAATTATTATTATTATTCATAGATTAATATGTAGTATTAATAATATATATTTAAAATGTTTACCTTAATTGAGGACCTGATGACACAGGTCAACATTATTATTATTAATTATTGTTATCTCCTGAAGTTCTATTCTATTCTATTTCCTGTAAACGTTGCTTGGTTAATAATTGAGCAGATGACAGCAGTGCATTGCAGGGAGCAGGTGAGGTAGTTTCCCCTCTCCTTCTTTGTTCTGCTCACAGTTTGCCGTCACTGGTCGCTGTAAATCATTAGCAGAGAAGGAGTTGACTTCCTCAGTGCCGGCTTCCCATGTCAAAGTTCATCAAGGCGACTCAAAGTGACTAAATGAACGGTAAACAGAGAGTCACTCTGTCTGTTTTTTCGACCCATGATCAGCCAGGCCTATCAGCAGCAGGCTTATTTAAAGCTTCCTCACGTCCGCAAAGTTTACTTCCGCCTTCCATGAGAGAATGGTATGCAAGCCTGGGAAATATTACCAGGCATGAAAAATGCTCAGTTGAAGATTTTAAAATCAGAGTACACAAATTATTCCTGAAGAAATCTTCATTGATGTTCTTAATGAATAAATAATAAAAAATAATTTACTTGTTTTAAACTAGAGACACATCTATAGAGTAACTACATCTATAACACAGTCTCATTTACAAAACCCAACAGGTGTGTTGCAGCGAAACTGTTACCAAATCAAAGGCGGGATAAATTAAACCTTCCCAAAATACGGTTGAATATATATGAAATGTCCCCGGCAATCGTATGAACGCCGTGAACAACATTTCACAAACAAGAGCTCTTCAGAGATATCAAAGCACACAGAAGACAGATAGAAAGGAAGATGAAGGTGAAAGAAAGATAAAGAAAGAAATGTATGGAGCTGCTTACATATCACAGGGGTCATGAAAGACCCAATATGGTCACAAACACTGCTGGACAGGCGAGCAGCTTCACAGTGTCAGAGTGCAGTGCCCTGGAAAAAAAAAACCCCACGCAGATACTGTACGTGTGGTGATCTGCCAGACATCACCGTCTCTGTCCTCCTCATCCCAAGAGCTCTGAGCACGTGGCCCCACGCCAGCGCTTGCGTTTTTCTTTCCTTTCTTTCTTTTTTCCTTCCTTTCTTTTTTCTTTTTTCTTTTTTAAAGGAGGCAAAGCCGACATGAGTTAAAACATGCCTGGCTTAATGGGGTCAACAGCAAAACCACTTTCCTCCCATAATAGACTAATGTTTAATAAATGTGCAAACCATACATTAGAGTCACGACGGTGAAGACAGACTAAACAGGCTCTCTTTGTACTGAATATAATAAAGATTTTTAAAAAACTAAGCAAAGCGAAATGTTTTTTAACATTAAAAAAAGAGCTGGCACATTTCGCATTAGGTCGACTGGAGTCCTGGTGTTTTATCTCCTCTCATTCGATCTTCCTCTTCGTATCACCGTTTCCATCTTTAATCAAATGCACACCCCCCTTTGTTTTAGTCGGCACACAGAAGCTTTGTGTGTCCAATGGGAAGCAGTGGACACACACACGAGCACACACGCGCGCACACACACAAATATCCCATCTTCCTGCTTTCAGAAGACAAAGCAGAACTCCTTTCCTTTGTCTCACTCCTCCTCCTCCTCTCTCCCTTCATTCGGCAGCGCGCACCTGTGTCCACACCTTGACATATCCCTAAGCCCTCCGCGATGCAGGTACCCATTTAAGCAGAGACGTGACGAGCCAAGCGGCCGCCGTCATGTTTGAAGTTCGGCAGAAATAACCCCGGCTCCAACGCCATTATCTGAGCCGGGGGGCTTAGGGCGAACGTTTGTAAATAAAGAGGTGAAACGGAGGGCTCTTTCTTTGTGAGCCCGT
The DNA here is from genome assembly GCF_013347855.1 of Anguilla anguilla. Classification (NCBI taxonomy): domain Eukaryota; kingdom Metazoa; phylum Chordata; class Actinopteri; order Anguilliformes; family Anguillidae; genus Anguilla; species Anguilla anguilla. The sequence continues at coordinate 31,972,477 of NC_049213.1, read as the reverse complement.
CTCATGCCATGCCTGGGACCTGACTCAGGTTTTCTGACACAACTTCACAGCAAATCCGTGGCCTGTGCTCTTTTCATTTAAAGCAACAGGGTTTAATACTTGTTGACACAAGAAGACAGAGCGATGCAAGAAAACCGTCTTAAAAACGCTAACGGCTAAGCCCTAAAGATCTCGGAGAGGGGATCCCCCGGCCGGTGGGAACCAAGTCATAGGGGGGGCGCGGTGCGCTTCCCCACCGTTTGGCGAGGCTCACGGGACGGGCCAGCGACGTGGAGCGCTCTCCGGCGCGAAAATGAATAATTCATCGGGGCTGCTCCCTCCTTTTCACAGACCCATTCATGTCGTGCGGCTCCCTTGGCAGAGCTAAAAGTGGAAAATAGACTTCCCTCATTCAGAAATCCACTGGATAAATGGACTTCCCTCATTCCAAAGTCCTTCGGAAAAATAGACTTCCCTCCATTGAAAGCGATGAGGAACTCTGTTTCACTACGAGGCGCGCGGTCATCCAGTTCAGTGTGAAAGCTCACGAGATCATCCGTCACGGTCTAACCATCTCCCGTCTCCGTTCTCACACAATCTAACCAAGGGGGGGGGGGGGGGGGGGGGGGGGGGAGGGGGGGGGGGGAGATCACCCAAGGTCAAAACCAAACACACACTGGAATACTGGTTATCAGTATTCCTTTAAAGCAAACTAAAATTAAATCAATGTAATGCCTGTCAACATGCCATTCAGTGTTACTATTTAAACATATCGGGTGAAGCTTCTTTGGTGCTATTTAGCCCACCCTACATTTCAGTATTAAAACATTGTGTCTCTCTCAGTTGTTTATTATTCAAATGCAAACTTTCTTTCCAACAGTACCTTTGGCAGTTTTGAACATAGTCAAATGCCGTAATTATAACTTTTGGAACATCAACAAAATATTTTTTATTCAGCATCTAACTCATGAAGTTGAGGTGCTCTTTATCAGTATGTATGCATGCGTGAGCCTGTGCATTTGTGTGTGTGTGTGTGTGTGTGTGCATATGTGTGCGTGTGTTACCAGAGCAAGTGAAGCTGGCAGCTAAGCACAGTGCTGGAGGACCTCCAACAATCCATAATGATATTCATTAAACACCTGTTCTTCAGCTGAGCTTGGCTGCAGCGGGCGCCCGGACCTGCACGAGACAGGGCACATGGGTAAGGCTGGCGGAACGGCTCCAAGACTGGCATCAGCGCAGCGGCTCGTGGGCACGCGCGTGCAGGAGCGGGCAGGAGAGGGGGAGAGCTTCAGAAACCCTCGGCCGCGCGCGGGACGCGGCTCGCTTCCCCCCCCGCGGGACGGAGGTAAAGGGGGGACAGTCGCATAGCCGCTGCCCAGCCAGCGCGCCGTCGCCAGAGAAACGGCAGCCGGCCTCAGCCAATCGCTGAAATGGAACTCGGCTGATGCTGGTGCACTAGAAACCATTATGTATTTTTTTTTTTTACAAAAACACATTCTTCGAAGGGCACAGGATTAATCTTGGGTAATTGCTGGAGAAAGAGCAATGCTTTTATTCCAAAAGATGTTATCGCAGAGAAGGAGAGGCAGCAGCATGGTTCCTTAGACTGTGGCAATCTAGGGGGGGGGAAAAAAATAGCATGGCAGAATCCAACAAAGAAGGTTTGAAGAATACCGAAAGAATTCAAAGAATGTTCGTGGAGAGGTCAAGGAGCCAGTCCGAACGGAGGTGGCGGTCCCTACGCAAACGTACACTCAACCGTCTATTTATCAGAGATATTCATGTGGACTGTTTGACTGCACTGCAAACAACTGGTCCCCTTTCAGCTTGGGGTTCACTTCCCCCTCATTGGGTGCACACGCACTGGTTAAGCGCACTGGAGGCCAAAAGCACATGTGATTAACAGGAAAGGGTTAACAGGACTGCCAAGTGACCAGGAGATGAGATGGTTAGAAAAGACATCATCAGTCTCCCCGAGCAACCTTTTGATTGACAGCTCTGTCTCTGCGATCTAATGATCTGCTAACCTGGAGACCTGGGCAGCTGGGGAGGCCATGCTGATGGGGGGGGGGGGAGGAAGACAGTGCAAACGAGCATGTGAGAAGCCGGTTAAAAAAAGGAGCTCTACAGAGCATTATTTACCTTACAGTTTCTCTCCATCTCCATCTCTCTTCTGTCTCCCTCTGTCCATTTAAGCACTATCAAGTGGCCTTGTCAGCTCTGAGCATTTCATTATCCGAGGGCCTGCTTCACCCTTACATGCAGGCGGTACTTAACTGTGAGGAAAACCTGTCAGGATAACCAGTGGCCATTCTATCAGGCAGGCCTTGAAACTGCAGCGTCAAACAGCCGCGTTCGTTTGCCCGTGTGCATTCATCTTACCGCTACATGGCCAAGTACAGCTATCAATTAATGTCCAGAAGGAAAAGGGCCAGGTACTCTGGAGTGCCATCAAGCAGTTGTACTCAGATTTAGGTTTGCAGCAGTGACATTCCCTCTGCTCCTCGGACGTCACGGTAACGAGATTACCGTAAAGTGATGAGGGCGCTGGCCCACGGGGACCCAGTCACTGGGTTAGAAGACACACTCTCTAATTAAAAGTGAGGGGACTAAAAGGAAAATGGATCCTCCCTCTCCAAACAGGAGTGCGTGAGGCCGACGGCTGACATTGGGGACTCTGCCACCCCATAAATGATTAACCGGCTGCCCCATTTTGCCGGGAAGCCCAGCAAGCGACCACCCCAAACACCCCCCCCCCCTCCCCTTGACCTGCTCACACAGACCTGAGATTTTCTTTTCTTTTTTACACAGCCTCACAGTAAATTTGGACACTTTTATTCTGTATTCTAACGTGGAAAAGCTTTTATTTTGATTGGGGGGGGGTGGGGGGGGGAGTGGGTCGGACGTTCAGAAAGAGGGAGCAGGAACAGACACAATACAGACATCACTCAGAGGTCACTTCAGAAGGGTCACTTCCTAATCCACACAGACCTGGGTGTGGCTTTTCAGTTAGGAGACAAGGAGGCAGACAGGGAGGGAGGTGGGGCAATGAAGATAACTCTCTGAGAGACTCTTCCTGTTCTGCCTTCCAATAAAAACTCTTTGCACATAAAGTCCCCACATTAACCTGCAGGTCAGACCGACACAAGGACAGCAGCATCTGTGGGGTTATTACCTGAAAGAGGTTTCCATCACACACCCCCCCCCCCCCAAATTCCACTAAGCTTCCAAAAACTATTCTACTCCTTGGGGGGTGGGTGGTGGGGTGGGGGTTCCTGATCCATTACACAACAGGCTGAGCCTAGATTACCTCACCCCCCCTGCCCTTCTGACCCCAGTCAGTTACATCTCCAAGCCACCTGCACTAAAAACCTTCAGGCTAATACTCCAGCCCAGTGCCAATCAGGGAAACAAAGAAACGCAAGCAGTAAAAATTCAGAGTAATAAAAATAAATATGTAAACCCACATTAAGCACCATTGAATTATTGTATTGATGAACCCATTAACATTTATTGCTGTGCAAGTGATAATTCAAACAACACGCACCACCTTAAAGATGACTTAGGGACAGGTACTCCACTGTATAGTGCACATAATGCATTACAGCTCATTGGAGGGAGTCCGCAGTATGCAATTTAAATATATTAACAACATCAATAAAGAATACCGTTTTAATGTATTGATTAATGGTTAATGTTGGAAGGAGAAAGCCAAATGAGCACCAAAGTTACCAAAGCAGAATTCTAATTTTTTGAATATTCCCTCACAATAAAGGGGGGGGTTCTAATCAAATAGCTTTGGCCCTTTAAGTTATGCTGGTTGCTCACAACAGACCTAGGGCTTAGATATCAGAACTTAATCTCAGTGGTGACAAGTTACAATGTTTGCCGATAAAGCCAAGCTCACGAGAGTGTTAATCAAAACAAGGGAATCCCTCTCCATGGCCCTGCCAGCATTTGTGTAACGTTGGTGGCTGTGACCTTGTTGGCATGGATGCCCGCCACCGAACTCCCCACACCCAGTTTGGCAAACATTGCAAAAAAGAAAGCAAGCATGCAGGTCCAGCTCAAACGCCTGTCCGTTTGCGCATACCAACGTTTACAGGTGCTTCTTTGCTCTTTATTGCAATGATCAGATGCACAAAGTTTTTGTCCCCTTTAATCGTAGAGACAGAAGAACTTCATTACAAACTAGCGGTCAAATTTCACTCCGTTATTCAGATCGGACATGTCACGGACTAAGCCGAGCTGGAAGAGACACCTGGACTCAGACACTTGAGTCACAAATGTGTTCAGCAATCTTATTAACATCTTGCCGATTGTAAAATGTGTTTGCGTAACTGTGTCTGGGGAAGGAGTGCGTGGGACACGCTACCTGCTTGTATGCAGATCATTTTTTTCACCTGCTGTAAACAAACCACTGGTGCTCCTGAACTGAGTCTCAGCTGTTTTAAAAACCCTCCAGCAGCCTAACGGACATTTATATTGTTTGGTCGATCGTGACCAGAAACCAGACCCATGCAAACAGTTTGAAAACCCGGACATTCCGGTCCAGAACCGGGAATCTGGCAAACCCTAGTCCCATCTACATCCAAGCGGGAGGTCAGAGCCAGCAGTTCTAACCATGCCATTAGAAGCCATGGCTGATCCTGGGTCTCTCCCACCAGATAGTGCTGAATCTCTCTATCCCACTTCTGTAAGGAAACCAGCCAGCCAAGCAGCTCATCAAAGGCCACAAATACACTGTGGTAGCACACATCAGAGTGAGTCCTTCGTGTGGGTGTGTGCGTATATGCATGTGTGGGTGTGTAGGTGCGTGTGTGTGTGTGTGTGTGTGTGTGTGTGTGTGTGTGCGTATGTGTGTGAGCGAGAGAGAGAGAGAGAGAAAGCGAAAGAGAAAGCAGTGAATGGGACTGGGGTTTCCCAGTCCGGGACAAAGCAGGACCCCAGCAGTGAGCCTGTAGAACAGGGGAGCTCTGTGCCTGCAGCCCCTCTCCTCCTGTCTCCCACCTCTCCTCCTGCCTTGGTTAGCGGGCCTCAACAATACGCCAATTCTTCATCGCCAGCGCGGTCCTTCTGCTTAACCGTGACCTCCGTCCCCCCTCTCCGCCCCTCTCTCCCAGCGACCGACTGCAGGCTCTTCAGCTAAGCTCCACACATTCTTCAAACCAGCAACCTCCGTGCCCCCGTTACACCTCCCTCCCACTGCGATCAGGACACACTGCAGCAGGCCCTGCGTGTGTGTGTGTGTGTGTGTGTGTGTGTGTGCGTGCATGCATGTGTGCAGGTGTGTGTGTGTATGCGTGTGTGTGTGTGTGTGTGTGTGTGTGCGTGCGTGCATGCGTGTGTGCAGGTGTGTGTGTGTATGCGTGTGTGTGCATGTGTGCAGGTGTGTGTGTGTGTATGCATGTGTGCGTGCAGGTGTGTGTGTGTGTGCAGGTGTGTTTGTACATGTCTGTGTGTGTGTGCGCGTGCATACACACTCATATATCAAGTTTATTAATGCCTGATCAGGCGCATTTGTCCATGGATACTGTACACACACCCTACCTCAGTTGTGCACGTAATCCTGAACACGGTTCAGCGGAAGGGGAACACAGGCGAGCAGAGGGACCCAGCAAAAAGGGCCAACGCAAACACACGACCAAGCAGCCTTGAATAAGCAACTAGGCGCTTACTGGAGCGAGCTAAACGAACCGCGGCCAACAGCGCAAAACCCAATCAGAGGCAGAGGGGGACACATTCAGAGGCAGAGGGGGACACATTCAGAGGCAGAGGGGGACACACGTCGAAACGCACCGCGTGCCCGTTTGTGCCGACACAGCCTTTTCCCTTGTGCATTGTTCCGTTTCATCATAATTTCTCCAGCGCCGTTGTGTTACTCATGCAAACTAGGTGAGCACGCTCTCAGCGGTTTGATTGCTTATTCGCGGCCGCGCTCCGTCCTGATTGCAGAAAAGAAAAAAGAAAAAAGAAAAAAAGCCACAACGGTTTGTGCTGAAATTCCATTCCTTCGAAAATATTGGTTGCACTGAAATATCCGCATACCCCTTTCATTTAGGCATTGCATTCGTCTTTTTTTTTTTTGGATGAAAGAAATGTTTTTTGGTGCAAGATTCACCTATTGTGAGTGGAATACAAATTTGGTATCTTAACATTTTTTTTTTTTTTTTTACTAGTTCCAGTATCTGAACCGGGTCAGCAGCTAGATTTACTTGGCCCTGTACTGCAAGATAGTCAATCTCTTCCTTATGGAGCCTTTGATTCTAATTATGGAACCAGATTTATGGGCAAGATTTATTCTCACTTGTTTTGAACAAAGCACATCCTTTGAGGACAATCCTGTGCTTTTAATTGAAACCAGGCTTTAGCACTGTGTCTTTGATCATCTGAATCCAGCCAAGGTGAAGCACATTGCCAAGTTGAGAACTGATTGCGGAAGACCAGGAGGGCAAAGCGGTGTTTAACAGAAGGCCAGGGTTCGAGGGTTGAGCTGTCTAATTGTGCGCAGGTAAGATGTCCGTTACAGTGCAGACGAAGCCCTCGTCTTTTCAGAAAGCTGCTGAGGTCTCTGGGTCAGGTCATTATTCTGCGAGGAAAGTCACTGATCAGCAACGAATGAGAACAGCAGCAAACAGAGACAGGAAAAAGGGAGCGTGAGAGAGAGAGAGCTGTTCAATAGCCAATCAATAGTCTCAATGTTAATGCATAATCAAACTCCCCTCTGCGTTCAGCCTGTGTGTGAAACCGTGACAGACACAGGGACTGGAGGGAACGGTGCTGTGGAGGAGAGCAAATCTAAGGCAATGCTGCCATTTTCACAGATTTCAGGCAGGATGGGCAGGCTGTGAAGGGGTGTTTTTATGCATCAACATATCCAAAATGCATAGAAGTTTTTATACTTTAGTTCTATTTTGTAATGAACTTGCATGTTCCAGCATTCACATACTCCTCCCTGGTAAAAAATGACAGAAGAGACAAAACTAGCCAATGTCTAAAGTAAGGGGGGGGGGGCATATGGAAACACAATATAAAGCACCGTGTTCGATCTAAACAGCAGTGGGCACACCAGACGCTTTACAGTTGTCATTTCTCTTAATTAGTCCATTTTACAAGTTTAGTCTGTACTGCAGTGGGAGAGCCTAAATCAGACGTGCTGTCCAGAGACAGTTCTGAGCAGCTTTGATCATCTGACAGACATGTAATGGCCAGGGACTGACGTCAAATTCATTTTCACTTTGTAAGGAGGGGGGGGGGGAAATGGGACTTAACCACAGTGACCCACAGGGACCTTGAGTCTGCGGGCCCAGAGTGGCCTGAGGGGGGGGGGGGGGGGGGGGGTGGGGGGCAGGCCTTCCCCCTTCAGCCGTAAACTGCCCAGGCTGTGTCAACTCCTCCACGTCTTTAACCTAGGACAGCAAAGTTCCCCACTCTCCCAGCTACAAAACGCAAGGATCCACAATGAAAGAGAAAGAGAAAGAGAGGGAGGGAGAGAGAGACACAGAGAGAGAGACAGAGAAAGATAAAGAGAGAGAGTGAGAGAGAGAGAGAGAGAGAGAGAGAGTGAAACAGCGTTTCAGAAGCCTTGTTTGCCACTCTGCGATTGGCCAATCTGATCTGCCATTTGTGCTGTGTGGCTGCCACAAACCACCGAACGAGGTGTTGGGAGAAAGTTGCATGCAGTTTTACGGCCATCGTTTATGTCTAATGAACTGCCGGCATTTCTTTCACCTTCGCTACGAGGACAAATGCTGGGGAATCAGGGGTAAAATTGGCAAAATGGCGGTATTTTCTTTAGCCACGGGGTGCCAGAAGGCCGGAGGGAAGTTCCCGGCAGCGTGCGGATGTACACACAGCTTTCGTGTCCTGGCAAAGCTCTCCGAGGCTCAGACACAGTTCACCAGCGAGGATCACTTTCGCACTAGCCAGCCAACGCTGTGCTTTTTAATGAATGAAGACAAACACCGATCACATGAAAGAATACCCATACAAAAAAAAGTTTTTAGCAGGGAAAAAAAAATTACACGTTTTTGCATTGTAAAAGCAGTAGCATATACTGCCTTGTGTAAAGGGAGTCTTTAAATAAAACGATCATCTCCCCAGGCTATGTGAAAAAAGCAGGTTCGCACTGACTGAAGCACCTTCTCAAAAAACATACTCCCATAGGTTTATTTAAGGAAGGCAGGCTTTGCTCAGCGCAATCGCTCTCTGATGGCTGTGCACAAACCCTCTCCAACCAAAAGCCCGGGTCTCATTTACACATAAGAAATATTCGCTATTAAAAGATCACATCAAGAACCTATCTGCCCTAAATCTAAAAGCTGCTTCTCGCTCTGTGCGGAAAAAGGAAAAGAGACTTCTTTGAGTGTTTGGGTGGGTTCGGGAAAAAAGGGTGTTTTTTTTTTTTTTTTACACATCTGCCGAAAATGTGTTTTATACTGTGGAGATTCTGCTGGTGTCCTTCTCAAGACGAGCAGGAGGCTGATTTAAACAAATGGACCGGCAATTAAATGGTCCGGCCTGTTAAAAAATAAATGCCCAGCCACTTGAACACAGCAGTGGGCATTATCAAAGAGACTTTTTGGTTGCATTATTTTAAAACATGCTCGACGTGCCCGCTCTTATTTGACTTGCCAGGGCTCTGGGCAGCCCTCCAGTAGAATCTGGGGCTGGCAAGCACAGCCGGCAAGTCTGGCCTGGGCATGTTGACTGTGGAAACCTGGCTCCCCTCAGGTAGTGTCAACCTGAGCAGAGCAGTGGAAACTGGACATGCAGGCAGGCACGCACACATATACAAACACGTATACACACACGCACACACACACGTATATACACGTACACACACTCAAATGCTGGCATGCGCACGCACACACACGCACACACACGTACACACACATGGACACACGCGCACACACACAAACACAGCACACACGCATACACACACACCTACACACGCGCGTGCATGCACAAACTCATGTAAAAACACACACATGCTGACATGCGCACACACACACACACACACACACATGGAAACGTAGACAAACACGCGCACAAATATGAACACGCACAATATTCTGCACACTGTGAGTGCCAGCCACTTGCTGAACTGTCTGCAATTCAGATGAAAGATTTATTCATTATTGTTTTAAACACCACCCAAAAAATAAATAAATAAACAAATATATCTTGCCATGCAAGAGAAAGCCATGCTATCCGGTTCAGCGCTAGTAAGATCTTCCATGACGGGGCGACTCAGGTGTTGTTTTACACGCGCAGAGAGCGCTACCACGCTTTTCACTTTGCGTTCTCAGGAGTGCGCTGATTTGGCGGGAAAAGGCGGGGTGCTTCCCGCAGGAGGGCTCACGCTTTGGAAGGGAGGACTCCGTGGACAGGAGCGGGAGCGCCCTGGCCCTCACGCGACCTCCACCGCCCGCCCGCCCGCCCTCCCTCCCTCCCGGGCCCCTGGGGGGAGCGCTGTTCGGGAAAGATAACATTAAGAGAGCAGAGCGCTGGCGGGCCCACGCTGATTTAAAGGCCGGTTCGGCAGGTAGCGGCAGCCGGCGTGGGTCCGGCGGTAGCCAGCACCCCCACCCCCCCCCGCCCCGCCCCTCCACGCACGCGTGCCCAGGGCCATTCGTTGAGGTGGAGCAGAACGGCCACATGAGACGACACTAAAGCATTTTCACGCTTTCAGGTCGGAGCGATAATTGTGGAAAATTGAGGAGAATCTCCACCCACAGCACAACGACAGGTCTGCTTCCCTCCACAGCTGCAGCTCAACCGACACCCTGGACATTTTAAACGGTCCTACTTTTCACTGAAGTCCTCAAACTATTTTTTTACGCCCAATATGCAAATCTGTACTCAGCCATCAGTTGTAACTAATTCCAGCTCTCAGTCTTGGTTTGTTTTTAAATTGAAAACAGTATCTCCCCGCTGTATATTCTCAAATCAATATGAGATTGAATTAAAGGGAATAATCTAATGCAGAAAATCTACTGCGAGCTTTCAGGGAGAAGCCTCCGAGTTCCATTCTACAGACATTGCATGATTGGAACCCTTTTTACGGTTCAACGAAGTGCAATATTTCTGCAACACCAATGACCACCACCGACCGTCAAACAAACACAAAAGGCAGGGGCGTGAAACCGGGACGAGAGGCAAAACACAGGATCTTTGTCCTCCCTCTCTTTCTCCCCATCCTCTCCTCTTCTCTCTCCTTTCTTCTTCTGACCCAGCGAATCAAAGCGGCCCCGTGTTTCGACTTGTTCCCCCGTCGCAGGGCTGCGGCTCCGAAATTCCTGCCCTCGCTGAAGTATGGCAGGTATTCAACAGACGCAGAAACAAAGCAGTGGAGCCCAGACACAGGGGAGCGGGCCAATCAGGTGCGAAGGGCGTGTCTAACCTCAGATTCGGAGACTGGCCACTGAGACCCGCTGGCTCCAGATTAATCAGAGACTTAATTGTTCTGATTCCAAGCGATCAATTTCAGTCGAGAGTTGCCCGGAACTTCCGAACACAATGAACTCTCCTCAGACAAAAAAGACACAATTATACAAATACTGAAAATGTGATACTTACCAACATGTATCATAAAAGTATACTGTATTCTTTACTTTAATATTGCATTCTCACTTTAACGTGTCATAAAATATTCAATATAGGCTACACTTTAATATTACCCATAATGGGCATGCATGCATGCATGTAGACATACACTGCAATGTTATACATTAACAACTGTTGTCCCCCCCACACACACATCCACCCCACCATACTCCACTAGAGCCTGCCAAGTTGCTTCCTCCAGCCTGTCCTGATCAGTCAGATTGCTCACAGACTTCACCACGTCTTCCCCGATGAGCCTGTACTCTGAGCCAGAGGAAGATGGGCCCCCTCTCTAGAGTTTGGTTCCCACAAGGTTTCTACCTACATGCTGTCTAGCAAGGTTTTCCTTGCCACTGTTTCTGCTTCTGTCTTGCTTTGTGGGGGCATAGGCCAGGCTGTACTGTGAATACAAATTCTTTGTAAATTGCACCGTAGAATGAATATGATTGGCTGACGTGAGGAGCCACACCAGTGCAAGGTTGTTAATGCTACAGGCTGGGGCTTTGAATGCCCATTGCCCCCACAACAGCCCCCCCCCCCCCCCAGGCACATTTTCACCCAATCAAAAATCCAGGACTCTACACGCGGTTCCATTGAAGCTGCTCGTAAACCTGCCAACTGAAGTTGAAGTTTTTGAGTTAGGAGGGCTTAAATTCCACCTGTAGACCCTCCTTGGCCCCCCCCACCCCCCGCCCCTTGCCCCTTGCCCCCGAGCGCGGCTGCTATGATACGCAGGAGGAAACGCGCGCGGAGGCCGAGCAAGCGTGGAAAAGAAAACACAGGAACCCTTTAAAGGGCGACCTCTGACCCCCTTTGGGGAGAGCCGCAGGTCAAGTCCCCGCGGAGCAGGCCGGGCGCAACCAAAGGCTGGGGCTTTGAATGTCCATTGCCCCCACAACATCCCCCCCCCCCCCCCCCCCCCCCCCCTCGGGTCCGACCGTGAAATGCTTCCCTCTCAAAGGGACAATAAAACCGAGGACACGAGCCGGGGAAAGTGGGTAGGCCACAGGTTAGCGGCCCAGCCTGCGAGCGTAGCGCCACGCCACGCCATTAAGCAGCATCCAGCACGCAGGCCTGGCAGGCCTTCCAGTCTGCCCCAAACAACAAAGAGCGGCTCGAGGCCTGCTTGTGCTGCACACCTCTTTGAAAATAAGATGGCGGCTACGTGTGAAAGCTCTGCAAGGTCTCTGACAGCCCGCCCGCCCGTAATTCACGCCGCTGCGCTTATTTTTATCAGCGACAGCGCTGAGCAGCTACTGCCGAGGTTACTCTGGCCCTTTCGCTGCGGGGGGTTCGGTAACGAGGAGGTTAGTGAAAATGTGTCATTCTTGAATGGATTCCTCTGTCTCGGCCCAGTTTATCTGCATCTCTAGGCAAGCACTGCCAAAAAGGGAGAAGGCAGAGCAGGCAAACGCATTACCAGCAGGGACAGAATGACAACGCAGCTCACATAACCGTCCTAACTGAACATAATGGGCGCATCGTGTAGAAATAAGAGGACGAGCTGTTCTCCTCTGATAAATGAATGGATGTATTCTTTGACTAAGCCCACAGCTTTACACCTGTGTGAATGTGTGTGTGTGAGAGAGACAGAGCGTGCATGTGTGAGTGTGTGTGAATGTGTGTGTGAGAGAGCGTGTGTGTGTATGTGTGTGTGAGTGTGTGTGTCTGTGTGTATGTGTGTGTGAGTGTGTGTGTGTGTGAGAGAGAGAGTGTGTATGTGTGTGTGTGAGTGTGTGTGTATGTGTGTGTGAGTGTGTGTCTGTGTGTGTATATGTGTGTGAGTGTGTGTGTGTGTGTGTGTGAGTGTGCGTGCCTGTGTGTGTGTGTGTGTGAGTGTGTGTGCCTGTGTGCGAGCAGGTGCGTGTGGCCTGTCGATGTGGCGCTCGTTGCCAGAGCGCCCTCTCGTTTGACTCTGAAAGCTATCGCTTCCCCGCCATTGTTTGCTGAAACAACACCATTGCGAGTGATGGCCTTTACCCGGGCTGGGCTCAAGTGGCCGAGTGCGGGGGGGGGGCGGGGGGGGTCAGGGGGGCTGTGCTGCATTCCTCAGTCCGACGGCAAGTGACCAGCAGCCCAACGGACACATGATCCCTCCCAAATCCAGCCCCCCTGCGCCTGGATGCCCTCTCATGTGACCACAGAGTGGACCTCTGGGACCCCCGAGCAGAAGGGTTTTCACTGAAACTGGGTCTCTGTAAGAGGACCGGAGAGACCACAGCATTAAAGCCCCAGCTCAGGCTACACGGGTTCTGGACTATGCACCTAAAGGCAGAGAACACATTAAATTTCAGAGGGTTGTGTTTTTATAGACGGCGTAAGCTCCCACTTCAAACGTAACACGTCTCAAACTCAAACTTTATTAGGAGAGCTCCTTTCATACACAGCTCAAGGCAGCTCAAAGTGCCTCCCAGTGCCATAAGCATAATGAGGCACCCAAAAATAGTAAAATAGTATAAATATACATATATGAAATAGAAGATAGGAATGAAAAACAACATGGGTGGAAAGGGGGTATATAGAAACAGCACATGGATCCTAACGCATACAACGATAAAGCATGATGCAGAGTGAGCCTCCATTATGTGTGCTTTGGAGGGCAAATTTTCCCAGCATCCCCCACAGCCCTGTCTCTTAGCGTCCCCATTGCTCAACGGATCTTCAATCACAGCCTTCCTGAAGTGCCCAGAGCTGCCCCAGAGAAAGCTCCAGACTACCAGCTTCTGGGGGCGATGCCTGCACCCCTGACCGAAGAGCGGCGTTAATGATGAAGGCAGTCTAAACACAGGGTATGAGCCTACACGCTTACCTCCGCGCGGGTGAGTCGAACGCGCGCTCGGGGGCGTTTAGGGGGTGCAACGGTGTGCTTCCAGGGGCCCGAGTTCCAGCTCTTTCCGCGCGAGGGAACGGCGTTTCGCGGGGCCCCTGTCAGCGCCTCCGCGCAGGCTGAGACGGCTGACTGCACCTTGTCATTATGCCCGCATGTTTGCTGCCACAGTGTCTTGTCTGATTACACGTGTGTCGGGCCAAGGGGGACCACGGCTACCCGCGAGGAGCGCGTGCAAATTAGGAAGCGTTGCCTCGGCGCAAGAACACCCACCCAGCCACCGCCATCATCAACCAACCAATCAATCAAACAGCCGCCGTGGGAGGGCCAATCAAAATGCGTAATATATGCGGCTCACGAGTCAAGACTCACAGATCACTGAACAAGGTGCGCATTCCAGAGGAGAACGAAAAACAAGAAGACCCCGAGCAAGTTGGGAAAACAGCGGAAAACGCGTTCCCTGACCCTGGGAATCGGTGATGAAGTAAGACGGAAAGGTGACGACAAACACGAGGGTTATGAAGCGGAAAGAATGCAGCTTAAAGGCCGGTGTGCTTATTCCTCCACTATCTCCGGCGCACAGGCAGGCCACCCAGAGGCACAGGATCGACCCGCAAACAGGATGGCCGCGTGTGGAAACGGGGCTGGACGTTCGGTACGTGTGCGCGCATATCCTGGCTCCATACCCCCGCCGAGCTGGCCCAAGAAAACTTCCCTGAATAATCTGGTCAAGGAAAAAAATAAAAGCCAGTCGCACTGACATCCAGCCAGAGTAACACGAGTAGCACCTGCACATGGCCACAGTCCACGTGTGTGTGTGTGTGTGTGTGTGTGTGAGTGAGTGAGTGAGTGAGTGAGTGAGTGAGTGAGTGAGTGAGTGAGTGAGTGAGTGAGTGAGGGAGGGAGAGAGAGAGAGAGAGAGGGAGAGACAGAGAGAGGGAGAGAGCGAGAGAGGGAGGGAGAGGGAGAGAGAGAGACAGAGAGAGAGACAGAGAGAGAGAGAGCGAGAGAGCGAGGGGAGGTGGGGGAGAGAGAGAGAGAGAGAGAGAGAGGGAGAGGGAGAGAGGGAGGGAGAGGGAGAGAGAGAGACAAAGAGAGAGAGCGAGAGAGCGAGGGGAGGTGGGGGAGAGAGAGAGAGACAGAGAGACAGAGAGAGAGAGAGAGCGAGGGGAGGTGGGGGATGGATGAGAGACCAAGCACAGGAAAGTGGCACAGCAGGCTCCACTTAAATATTTACCAGCAGCTAAGTGCACCCCGACACCGAGGTTGGGGGAGGACTGTGGGGCGTATGCGGCTACAGAATGTGACTCTCCCCTGTCACAGCATGAGCGGGAGCTGGGGGAAGGGAGTACACCCCAATTAAAGAGAACTTGCCTTTTTAAACTCTGATTTTACTGCTCACCAAACTGGGGGGGGGGGGTCCTCGGCCCCCAGGCATGGGCAGCAGTTGGAGCACTAAGAGACCCCTTGTGAAGGCCCCTGGATGACCCCTTGACCGGAGGGAAACGTCAGATCCTAGTGAGAAGACACTCTCTCTTTCGGTGCCTCAATCACTATTTCAGGTGAACGCCATTTTGACACCCTACTCTGCCAATTAATTATGCCAATTATAGACACAGTCTTGTCTTAAGTAAGTGTATGTGAAAATGGCACCGTTCACAGTTTTTTCTTAAAATACATGCTGTGAAAGAACAGGTTTTTTTCTGCACATATTGGCAACACCCCTAACCCCAAAAATACATCCAAAAATTCAGGACCAATCAGACAGGTTAAAAGTACAATATCTTTTTTTTAAATTCTCATGTCACTCAGGTAGTGAATAAACCAAAAACGTGTAGGGTTATAGGCTATATAACTTAAAACAAACACCAACTACTAGACAACTGAATTGCTCAAAAGTAACCACTAACAGCAATTTCCCTGTGGGGCAATCATAGTGAGCCAAGCCATGACCAAACATAGCTTGTTGCTATTGTTGAAAAGGACCATTTGGTCTTCTACCGCAGCACGGGGGGGGGCTTATACATTCAACCAAACTAAGCACACCTCCACCAAATTTACCCCCGCCAGACCCCAGACCTGACTCATACTACTTGCAATCCTTACAGTCAACACATTAATGCTAGTTCATGTCCCACAAAAGCTTTCCTTGGGGTTGTATTTCATCATAGAAACACACTCGATTCCCTTTAAATCCAGCCAGTGGTTTAGGCGACCACAGCAGCTGCGTCCTCCAGCTTAGCCCTGACGAGACGGAGCCGTCGCCACAGAGAGAATGGCGGAGTTTTCTAGAACTTGACCTCCGTCCCGTTCCTAAAAGCCGCACCACCCGCATCCTCCATTTTATACCGCAAAGGCCCCCGTGCTTTCATCTCCGCTCCCCCCCCCCGACCTTTGTGTCTGGAATCCCAGAGATTCCACGCAGCTTTCCGGTTCGCCGCCGAGACCTCTCGCCCCGGGTCGGAGAACAAGGGGACCCCTCCCCCCCTCCCAAAAAAACAAGTCCTTGATCCTGTCTCGAATGCTTAAGCCATTCCCCTGCCAAACGTCCCGAACGTGTCAAATATTCGAGCCCGCTTACGGTCACGGCTCTCCTTCCAAGTGCGTGCGAGGTGGTCTGAGAAATGAAAGTGGGGCGGGGAGGGGGGCAGGAGTGCGGGACGGGGGGTATCATGGTTATCAGAAAGCAGCTCTCCATTGCCGCCCCCCCCCCCCCCAATTACAGCCTTTTCATCATACCTGGCCCTGAGGCACCAGCACATAGCGTTGAACACCCATTCCCGTCCTGCTCTTTTACAGTTGGGCCAGATGCAAGCATCCCAGCATTCTCCACCCGCTTGCATATGGCCAACACACCACACAAATATGTCACTGACTCAGTGAGTCACAGCAGTGGATATCTCATCCATCAACAGTCAGTGTTTCTTAATCCCACCAACCCTTCCCCCCCCCACCACCCCCACCCCCCCCAACTTCGGGTCCCAATGAGGGGGCCATGCAGCTGGGAAACGCAGTGGGAGAAAAAACGGGCAAGATGAGGGCAATTGTTCGTTTAATTTAAAACACATTTAAACTATTTTTATTTAATTTAAAACACTAAAATTTGTTTAATTTAAAAAGTGAGAACTCCACGTACTCTAGGTAGCTGGCAAAATAGAATTCTCAGTATCTCTGTATGACGCCCGTAAGTTTGAGGCTCAGAAAGTTTGGGACTCTTTCAAACTGTGGAAGTCACACAGCAGTCAGGCCGAATGGGAAGAGACAGTGATACACACAGGTGCAGGTGGGGTCTAAACAAAAAACTACATTACACTTTTTATCCTCAGGTTTCAGGGTTTATGGAAGGCATTTCTATAAGAAAATGTCCTGCCCAAGCTTTGATTATATGGTCATTAATCTGATCTTGTATTTGCAAAAAGGACTCAGAATTTGCAGAAAGGATCATTTCCTTTGACCAGAGAAACATTCCTTCTTAAACCACATCTCCTATAGCCAGATCTGATCTTCGGCTACTTCAGATTTGAGCCCACAGAATGCTATCATAACAGGCCTGGAAGCTATAAACTAGTGCTACCCCATCCCGCTGTGATACAGATTGGTGAGACTGATAGCCGGATACATACTGATGAAACATATTTCATCCACAAATGTACTTTGGCTGTGCTGGTGTACATACAGTCCCAGACCAAAGGTGACACATTCATTTGCACACATTCACTGCCATTACCTCAGAATAATCCAAAACAGCAGGCTAGCTTTGTAGCCTTGTATTATCCTTTACTTGATACAAATACTTTATTTTAGGAAGCATTAGGAAGTCATCTTCTACGAAGCCTCCCCCTCTCTTAAAACCTTCTTCCATTCATTTTTCCCATCCGTCTTCATTCCACTCCTCTAGGTGGCGCTGTCCTTAGAAGCAACAGGCCACTGGGGCCCAAGAGTCCACTTGACTTGTGTCTCTGTCTGTACGAAAAGAAGCACTGGATAATTCTGCAAAGATATGCAGTACCTCTAAAAGCTCTGTCCCATTTGTTAGAGCAATGAATTTCTCAGCCGGCCAAAAAAAAAAAAAAAAAGTTAATATCCCCGTGACTCTGCTGCTATGAGGAAATGTCACTGTAAAAACATAAAACCATCTTCTGAGAGGCCTCTGAATGAACCACAGTAGCCACTGTATCAGAGAGCATGCTGGGATTGGGTTCCCATGGTACTGAACAAATCACTCCCTTCAGCTGCCCAGACAGCGGCTTTCATTAAGGAATCCTCAAGTGCTGGCGGTCTACCAGCCACACAAGGGCCGATTCATGGGCCTGTGGGAATGAGTACGTATCCAAATGTGCCAAATTATGATTTTTCAGATCGCTGTATTACAATCCAGATCGTTGGGATGACTAAGCGGTGTCAATGACCCACACGCCCACATGGCGGGCAGGGGCACTCCACATATCACGTGCTTTCTCGCAACCCCTCGGCTTGTGTCACCTTTTAATTCTCACAAACTGGAAAGCATCCCTTACGTGCAGTCATATACGGAGGGTCGCTCTGGAAGTCTGACCTTCGACGTTCCCATAACGGTCATCCCAATCCTTTTCCTGACGGGATAAAGGGCCGCATTACTGCTCCGTGACGGAAGTTCTGAGGTGCTTGGAGTCAACAAATAGTAAAATGAAGCAGGAGCAAGGCAGCCCACAAGGGCCCACAGAGACCCGCTCCAGGGTATCATCACAGCCAGCATTACCCACAAATCCCGTTAGGACTATAAAAAAGCACCCACTGACAAGCGAGCACCTCCCATCACCCTCTGCTAGAGTAGGAACCCAAACACTGAAGATCAATGTTATCTTTACCCCCCTGCACCAGACACAGAGCGCAACGGCTGGGGGGGAGGGGGGAGGATGTGCGTTTGCAGACGACGGAAACAAAAGCTGCCACATAAAACCTTTTCAAAGCGTTAAAGAGCTGGCCAACGTCCTTCTTCCAGCCTCTCGCTAACAGGAACGAGCGCGGGACGGCGGTGACGGCTGCGAAATGGGGGGACGACAACAAACGGGGCTGATAAAATCCTCCGAGGAGACAGTTACAGGCCAAGAAGCGATAGCATCTCCTCCTCCAATCAGCTCCTTTTCCCGTTCTCTTTCCTCATCGCACCTTTCCGTAAGATGGGCCCCCCCCCCGCCCTTAAAGCCACACTAACAATGAAGCAGGCATCAGTGAATGTCATCCTGCCTCTGTAAGCTGCTCAGACTTGATCACCTGCAGCCAGCGCTAAAGCTGTGGGCTACACCTTCATTCCATAGCCTTTCATGCAGGAGATAAGTAAAGGTGAATCACGACTCTGCCCTTACAGAGTCTGACACAACGGCCTACAGAGAAAAAAAGGGGGAAAAAAAAAACGTGATGGGATCTACTGCACACGACAGCTGACTGACAAACATGAAGAAAAAAAAAAAACCTGAAGGAACAGAACTAGGCATCAACAGGAATTACCATCAAATGCTTTGGTTCAGAGCAATGATGGAATGGTATGTTTAACAGGGCACTGTTCTGCCTGGTGCCTGTGCACAAGGCGCACGGTGACACGCCCTGCTAAACGGAACACGCTCAGTGTGGTTCTCACACCCCAGGGTGTCAGTCAGTCAGCACTGGCAGCAGCTGCTAGCCTCTCCGGGTGTCATGCAGCGGTGAATGCAGCACTGTCCAGGGAGGGAGGGATCTGGTGGCAGCCCTGCACTGCTTAGCTGCTGTGCCACAGATTGAAAAGAAGTGGCCACAGGGAGCACAGGAGGAAGTGCATGGCAAATCTGCACTGAACCAAGGTGCTAGTGGACAAACGCAATTCTGGATTTAAATTGCTTTGAAAAGTGACGCATGTGAGACAAGAGTAGCTTGAGACTAGTTTGCGAGTCACGCACACACAGTCATGAATCAGAGGCAGATGTTTCACCTGCAGCTTAACAAGTCCCTGATTAGCCAGGAGGGGTCGTCATCCTGGTCAACTGAAACCCACTGTCTCCCACGGCGACGCTGGAGCTGACTGCGCCACGCCCTGCAGGGCTGCTGGCCACAGGCGGCACTAGCATGGTCCAGATTCAGAACCAGACAGCGGGGCCCATCCACATGCTAGAGCAGGGCTTTAACAGGATGTGCCACCCAGCAGCCCCTCCAGAACATTTTAATCACACGGCTCTGTTCTCCAGCATTTAGAGCCAGAGCACGAGAGTCAGAGACAAATTTACCTCCTCGATGATGTACAAAGAGAAGAAATAAAGAGAAAATACAGGATGAGTTTGTACAAGATGCGTCCCCCCTCCCCCCCCCCCCCCGAAGACCAGATACCCTGTTTTGCCTAAAACCAGCGCATTATCTGAATGATCTTGTACGGGGATATCAGCAGCTACAGGCGTATTCGCTGTAATCCAAAGAGCGGTGACAGCAGGAATGTGTTCCTCGCCCCCGGGGCCAGCCTTCCACCAGCGCCTTGGTCGCGCTCCCGGGACACGGTGCCAAACAAAACATCCTCGGCATTCCGGTGCACACCTGTACAGAGAACCTCCCCTGCCGCCTCTCTTCCAGCCGCCCACTTTTTTTTCTCCCCCCCCCCCCCCGAACTTGTCGCTGACAGCAAGAGCACAAAAGAAGCCTTTTTGTTCCTGCCTCCTCGCACCCCCACCTTCACCGGACGACGAGGCTCTCGTCCTCCGCCAGGCATTCCTGCACTCCTCCTCCTCCTCCTCGTCTCCGTGTCAGAGCCGAGAGGACAGAGCAGGGAGGAGAGAGGACTGGACGGCGTGGCGCAGGTACGGTCATGTTTCCCCCGGGGCGACCGCCCATGGAGTCCTCCTACCTACCCCACCACCGCCACCACCACCGCCACCACGCTAAACCAAGCACCCAACGCAGTCTCCCTCAGCCGCCGCTGCCAACGGCGTTGTGTAAACAGACGAGAGGATATTGCCCTAAGCCCTAATCTGAAACATCTCCGCAGTTTCTCACAGAACGCATTATTAAAAGGCACCCAAGGCCACACTACACAGCAGGAAAGACTCCAGGGGAGGAACGAACGAGGCGGGGGGGGGGGGGGGGGGGGATGCACCAAGGCTTTCCAAGTCGGCTTTTTGAGGGTAATCTGGTGTGAGCTCGCCGGGTCTAGCCAAATACGCTCCCGGAATGAGGTTTATTGCTTAAAGCACAGAAGGTCGATACACTCATCAGCACAAAAAGAAAAAATTCGCCAAAAGGAGCCTTCTCTCACAGAACGAATCCTCGGAGAGACTCATGCAATATTTATTTTCAAGACGCTTGCGTTTTCAAGCTAGACGCAGTACTACAAATGCGTCCAAATCAAAGGAGGTTATTTATTTCTCAGTTTATGTTTCGGGTTTACTATTCGTCTCATCCGAAGAGTGATCTCGTGGACACAAAAAATGGAGAGTCGGAGGAAGTTGCTCTGGAAGTCTGACCGAAGCTTAATCGGTGGGTTTTGTTAGCTGCAAAACCTTTTCCCTGCCCGCAGAACCGGCTACAGACCAGTCTGGAGTGGAGAGGACGTAGCCTAAATAAGCTGGTGGTTGGCTATCGTTGCCCTAATGGTATTTTCTACCTGTTTTATAAAAAACAGGTTGTTTTTCACTCAGTCAAAACTTGATGAACTTGAATGGGCCTGGAGATGAGCCTGATAATATTAGCAAATTGTTGTTTTATTGTCTTGTTGTTAAGTGCATTATTCTGCACCACAGGCTACAGCCAATTACTGCGTCTTCTACAATCCACGTAGGCCTATTCGCCATGATGAACAGCGGAAATTGCTTTAATAAGCCTAAAGTGAGTTTTTTTTCATTCAGTACGATAGATCTTTATTCAGTAAGGGATGATTCCCCTTTTCTTTATTCGGAAGAAAAACGGCTTTCAATAAACAACTAATGATGCAAGATCGTGCCAGCATCTTTTGTTGAGAAATGGTTTTCCGCGCACACAGAATGCACGCAGATGCTTTTTTTTTTTTTTTTTTACCCAATTCACCCTGCTGTGCAAAGTGTATGTATGTTTTCTTCATGATAATTTTTGTTTTTCCAAAGTTCAAAAATTTAAGATTATGTCGCTACGCACTGTTAAACTCCTCTCCCCTATCCTGCACACATTAATAATAAATATGGCCGGAATTTTAATCATTTGTCTTACAAACTGAAATCCTTCTGGACAAATCTGCAGGCAAATAAATAGATGAATAAATCCTAGTGCAAACTCGGAGCTACAGAGCAACTCCCTAATTGGCTCCCAACAATCCAACGGCACTCAGCTAATGGACAAACAGTAACTGTACTGTGTACTGCACTTTATACTTAATGAGAAGTACAGCAGTTTCTTCCCCACTAGTACATGAAATAAAACAGTCATTGAGTTTAGAGATTACAGACAGAGAGCTGGCCAATGACTCCCACGGGTACTCAATGCAGCATTATTCATAATAGGAAGAAAAAAACCACTATATTTTTATTTTCCAGCCTCATTTTTCACTTCACTGAGCTACCTCCATTAGTGGACATCCGCGTATGCGCGTTTGTCAGGCAACCGACGATCAAACTATGAGCTGTGCATCTTTCCAAGCTCTGTTTAAGAACATTAAATAAAACTTCACTGGAGGATTCGCTCCAAATTGCATTTTAGTCACTGAATTTCAGGCACAGTATAAATTTCACAGGATACACAGGACTCAGCCACAGCTCCTTCACAAAAGATAAAGAAAAACCAAAGCTGACTGCAGTCTATGGTCAACAAAGAGCTACCAATCAAAATCCGCTTTCTATTCCAATTAATTTGAATGTTCCAACAAGGGCATAAATTGGTCAAACATGCCCAAAACTGGGTTTTGGGGTTTTGTAGTTGATGATTTTAGGTTCACATAGTGCACAAGAACAGAGGCAGCCTGTTGTCTCAAACACCAGTACCTAGACCAGCAAACATACCCCCTGGTCTGGAAATAAACATTGACCATGTCCATGCTGACTACAGCCAGGAGGTCCACAGTGCAGCTCATACTGGCCATACAGTGTCAGCCAGGAAGGGATTTTTTTTTAATGCGGAAGGATTCCACCCCATCTCATCAACGGCTCTGTAACTCCAGTTCACCAGCACTAACTGAGTCTGAAGGGTAGTCCTTCAGCGCAATGACTGTACAGCTCAACTAATGAATTCTACAATGAGAGATGGTGGCAGAAAGCACATATTTACGACAGCATTCATCTAAACCAAAAACCAAACCAAAATAAAAAACCTAAAAATGAGAGAGAAAAACATAAAAGTTTGACAGTAAGTACTTCACGCTTGATTAGCTTGATGCAGTGCACAAGCAACGCTACCCAAAGACGCAACAGACGTTATAATCGCTACCCAAAGACAGCGGCATGTGTCAGAAAGACCATACCCTGGGCAGAAGAGCTTAACCGGGCCCGGATCTTACAAAGGGGGCCCTGCATTTTGAATACCATCCCACAGGTGTTTGAATATTCGGTGAAAGAGGACATTAGC
This sequence comes from Anguilla anguilla, assembly GCF_013347855.1. Taxonomy (NCBI): domain Eukaryota; kingdom Metazoa; phylum Chordata; class Actinopteri; order Anguilliformes; family Anguillidae; genus Anguilla; species Anguilla anguilla. Next base: position 31,949,535 of record NC_049213.1, on the reverse strand, counting down.
ACCATGGCGAGGAAATCACTGTGCCAACAGTACGATTAGAGCTTTTATCAGAAAATCCTACCGAGCCATCATTGATGAAAAGTTTCCAGCAGGGATTTTATATTCTTTAAAAAACATAATTTAATAAATGTTAACTCTTACCAGCAGCTAGCTTTTTTTATTTATTTCTGAATCGCTGTTAAAACAGCCTTTCGAGATATTCACGTTTTGTTGCAGATGTTGCATTAAATAGGACTCCTTGTCCTGCTTCAGGAAGCAATTTTAAAAACTATTTTAAGACTTTTCATGGTTTTCAGACAGACAAGGCTGTGCCTTCTTCTTCTTCGGTATTCATCTGAACAGCCGCTTCCGCCTCCTCCCGCTGGCTTCGGCTCTGTGACTCAGATAAAAATGAGAGGGGGTACGTGACACGCCATGCCCCCCCCCTGCCCCCCCCCCCCCCCCCCCCCCCCCCCCCCCCCCCCGCACCGTGCCTCACAGGCATACAAATGAAGAATAGCAGCAGGGATGAGAGAGACATCACTGATCAGCTAAGGCCTCAAGGCCTGAGGTTACTGTATGTCAGGGGTGTCCAACCTTATCCAAAACGGGCCAGTGCGAGTGCAAGGTTTAATCCCAGCATTACAACACCTGATTAGTAACTATTTAACTAATCACGGTCTTCAGTCAAGACCTTGATAAGCAGAATCGGGTGTCTTAGTGCTGGGCTAGAACGAAAACCTGCACCCACACCGGCCTGTTTCGGATAAGACTGAGCACCCCAGCTGTGCGTGTGACATTCCTCCCCCCCCCACCACACACATCGCAAGATTTCACGGAAACTGATTCAGATATTCGGAGACTGGAAGCCATTCAGATGAGAAATGACTGCAAGCAAAGTTCCTCCCAGGCACCAAGCAGTCTTTAAGAGAGCACAGGGGTGCCACAGATCACAAAGAGAGGCTGAACCATACCCACGTTCCATACACTGCGCCACTGCCAGGGATGGCATCCATTTTTACATTTCTGTGATGACAAGGCAGCCAAAAAGGCTTCTTTTCTAGCTGTCTAAGTACTAGATATGAATATAAAAATAAATGGAATTATGCAGCACATTTCAGTGATTTACATATACATATTCTTATATACATAAACACATCTTCCTGTTTGTGCAAACGTATGATCAAGTCCTTCATCAATTTCCCTTGTCTTGGCTTAGTGCCCAGTCACACTTACACCAGCACATGAATAACTGCTTGAGTAGTAAACAGAAGCTGACCTGCCTCACTTTATCAAGCAATACTAATGGCAAGGGTAAAGATGGCCAATACCTGCTTGGTACACTACATAGCCAAAAGTATGTGGACACCTGACATCTAACATCTCATCCAAAATTATGGACATTAATATGGACTTGGTCCACCCTTTGCTGCTATATGAGCTTCCTCTTTTCCGGGAAGGCTTTATACTAGATGTTGGAGCATTACTGCAGGGATTTGCTTCAATTCACCCAGAAGAGCATTAGTGAGGTCGAGCACTGACTAGGCAATTAGGCCTGGCTCGCGGATTGCTTTCCAATTGATCACAAAGGTGTTGGATGGGGTTGAGGTCAGGGCTCTGTGCAGGCCCGTCAAATTATTCCACGCTATTCAGTGACAAACCCATTTCTGTATGGACCTCGATGTGTGCCTGGGGGCACTGTCATGCTGAAACAGGAAAGGGCCTCCCCCAAACTGTCTAGAATGTGATTATATGCTGTAGCATTAAGATTTTCCTTCACTGGAATGAAGGGGCCTAGCCCAAACCATGAAAAAAGCCCCAGACCAAGGGGTGTCAAGATACTTTAGGTCATATAGTGTATGTCTGATACAGAATTGGCCCGGCATGGAGCTCAATTTTGTAGCGATTGGAAAAAAAACTTGACAAACAGAACCGGCTTTTCGATCAAATAAACCTGGTGCGCCACAATTGATATCAGCGGCTCAATTCACAGCTTTCAAACAGCAGACGTAGAGGCAGACACAGAAACACAAACACCTCCACACACCGAGTAGCCAGCAAGCCGGGAACAATTCCATTCCATTACTTCTGGACCGGGGAAATCGATTGATTTCCTGACCTGACCTTCCCGACTTCATATCCTTTGATTCAATGTGAAATGTTCACTGCCAAGATCAAGCAGAATGATCATATTTTCAAGCCTGAGGTCAAAACTTCAGCTGCTATTGAAACTTAAAAAGTGACTGGAATTGTTATCTGCATTAACTAAAAGAGAGCAGTGAAGATCAATACCAAGTTTGGTTGGTGCTGGTGATGTAATTATCCATAAGCCAATCAGATCTATGACCGCTCTGATTTGTGTCACTTTCCGTATTGAGTTACGCTTCTTCAGACATTGATGCTTCGACTAAAAATAATGCATCAGAATGCATGACAATGTTCAGATGCCCATCCACCAGCCACTGCCAACACAATGAGCTCTACTCTGTGCTAAGTGTGGGCTTCATGTAAACCTAGCTTGAAGATAAGCCTTGACATACTTCCACCTGCTTTCCTTAGACTCTAGCACAGAGTCTAAGTCAAGGCCTATGAACACCAATGGCACATATCAATAGTGATGAAAAATGTAAATGGACTGCATTTATATAGCGCTTTTATCCAAAGCGCTTTACAATTGATGCCTCTCATTCGCCAGAGCAGTTGGGGGTTAGGTGTCTTGCTCAAGGACACTTCAACACGCCCAGAGCGGGGTTTGAACCGGCAACCCTCTGACTGCCAGACAATCGGTCTTACCTCCTGAGCTATGTCGCCCCCCAAACTAAATTCAATCTGACCAATAACTGTAGACTACACACTGCTTATCTTTAGAAACCAAATTTCAAGAATGTACGCAGTGTCTGAAGTAATAAAAATGGTGTTCAGACACCCCATTTCAAATAAAAGCCCAATACAGATTGGCCCAGTATATATCTTCCAGCATCCTACACACATTTTGTTGGTTTATGACACATAAACCAACAAAAAAAATCTATGAACATAAAAGTTTGACTCCAATGACACGAAACCGTAAAGATTTGTGGCGAGACGATAAAATGTCTGTGACAAGCCAGTGGGTGAAGCAGCAAGGAAGAGCCAGAATATTCTGCGATATTCCAAATTCCAAACAAGGTCACAGCACACCAGAGAGCGAGGGAAGCCTACCTTCCATACAGTGCTCCACCTTCTCCAGGTTTCTCAGGGTGATTCGCATCAGGCTCGAGTTCAGCAGCAGCTCGTTCTTGTGGGCCGGCCACGTGTACTCTGGCGCCAGGTTGACGAAGAAGATCCGCGTGTCCCCCGTGGACACCTGGTTGTCGCAGATCCCCGGTTCCCCAAAACCTCCGATCATCACCTTGTTGCCACCGTCCAGCAGAGCGTTGCCGTTCACCGTGGTTTTGCCCTTGAGGTAGCGCCACACCCTCACCTTTCAGGAGACCGGGGGAAAAGGAGCAAGTTAGATCACACTACCATAACAGCCTTTGAGGGCTGCTGGTCTTTTCCATGCATTCCAGTATAATTCTTAAGTCTTTCAATTTGGATGGGTCAAAATGCCTGCTATTTCTCCGCTCATACTCGGCTAGTAACTGACAGCAATAGGGTGAAAAAAAAAATGAAACAGAAAACCTGTTAGGACCTGTCAGCCCCAAGGGACACGAGCTGCTCCTTGCTCTTCAGAACAGAAATGTAGCTGCAGGACAGATCTGAGCTCTGGTGCACATTTCCTTGATGGCTGCGCATTCACTGTCTCAAGACTGGGGCATCCTTACACTGTCACTGTCCCTCAGGCAAGCAGTCTTACGCAGAATGCGTTTATACCCAACCAAGTACACGGGGCCTGTAATTGACAAGCACACTTTCACAATCCCAGGGATCAGCCTTGAGTATAAACACAGAAAGCCCAGATCCCAAAAAGTAACAAAGAGGCAAGTGTGCACTGTCGGCGTTGCCTCGGCTGTGACAAAAGCAAGGGAATAACACCGACCAAATTTCTAAATAGGGGTGCGATTATCGAACTGGAGAGCAGAACCACCCTCCGGTGTCAGCTGTTTATTTTTGCAGAGTGCCGCAGAGTAGGATTACATTTGGACGAGGTGTCTGATTTGCATGACCTGAGAACGCACGAAGCGAGGCTGGGGTGGGGTCAGTCTCTGTGGAAATGAAATCCCTTCCTGAAGAAAGGATGGGTGTCTGATAAACAGTGCACACAGACCTCCGGTCCGCTTTTCCCCGGTAAAGCCAGAACCAGGCTGCTTGCTCGGGTCAGGTTCGGGCTGGATTTCTCCCAGCTCCTGACACGGCGACCTGTGTCAAGGGTTGGACGGAAATACCGTGGAAACTTGTTTGGGCTCTTATTTTTTTTGTCAGGGTTAGGGAAGAGCGTCCTGCCGCTGGCTTTGATCTGGGCAAGCAGCATCATTTCAGTGTAATTTCGTGCTGCACCCGGTAAACCAGCTTTAACCCCATCTCATGCTCGCCTGGTACTTTCAAGCACCTCAGTGTAAAAAGGAGTGGTTGACTGAAGCAGAGAAATGTCAATTCAGTAGGCCTACTATAATTGCTGTATGGTTTGCACACTATCCAGCATTGATGATTGAGAATATGACCTAACCAAAGGTACCATAGCAACAAGTGAATTGAGATACGTGTCATTTATAACGTCTGGCAGGGGTCGTAATGTGAAGTAAAATAAAATGTGTGGACAACATTCATGACCAGTATCCAGTATCAACGGTTCTGAAAAAAAAATTATTTCCTGTGCACTGCATTTAGTCGTTTCTTTTTTTTTTTTTTTTTTATTTGGAAGCCCAATTCATCAGGGCAGCACGTCTGCAACTGCTAGCAACAGAAATCAATGCAAAATTGCACACTAAAAATCCACCTGCAGTCTACATAATTCTACAAAAAAAAATCTTGTTTAAAAGTCAATGTGCTACAAGATATGTGCTACAACATTTAGCTGGATTAACACGTTAGCCCATTCGGTCACCCAATCTTTATTATTGTTTGTGGTTTTACGTTTACTTTCTTCGGTCAGAAGCGTAAACGTATTAGAAAAACTTTTCAACAGTGTATTTTTCAATGAATGTATGTTTATCTTTTAAAATGTGTAACAATAAATATTATTTCGTGATGCGCATATAAGCTCAGATACAGCCCACCGACATACAGCAGTGGTAGGAAGATCGTCGGAACCACTTTTAGACAGGTGTTAAGCTCCCCTTCCCGGTATAGAGATAGTTCTTTATTAAATGATGTTGGGCGAGAAGGTTAACCAAGATTTTTCAAGCCACGCGCAAGTTAAGCGCATGTGCTTCTGCATCCTAATTTAAGGGATAAGAAATCTTGTACGGCCATTCAACTCTGTGAATCCACAGACACATTTTCTCACGGCGGACTTACCTTGCAGGAGTAAGTATTGTGCACGGGGTCCATGTTCATGATTTCTTCCACAGTCCCAGTTAATACTACATTTGCCGATTGCTCTCGTGTCTTCAGCTCATCCTCGGGACAACGTGCATAACAACGGTGGTACAATATCCCAAGTACCATCACTACTGCCCACCCGTACAAGTTTGTGTTCCGATTTTGTCCGGTGCCCATGGTCAAGAAAAGGCAGTAATATGTCGGCTTTTCCTCCGATACCTTTTAAAATCCCAATACTGCACAGTTAGAACGCAAAAACGACCCGCTTTGTAGACTTTCTCAACTTCCCAGCACACAGCATTGAACCTCGGCAGCAGCTAGCGAAAATGTGCGCATCTGAGCAGCTAACTGGCTACTTTGTTGCAAGCCGGCCAGGGAAGAAAAGCGACAAATTCTTTCCCATAAAGAGAAAGAATGTCCAGCACTGCCAAACCTCTCCCTCTCTTTCACTCGTTTCCCCCTCACAAGAATGACGCTGCTGATTTGCATGCAATCTGAATTTACCGATAAGACTGGTAGAGGGCTAAGGAGCTCTCGAAACTGGTGTGAAACGCCACCCCTTGGAGAAACCTCAACACCACAGCACAGTACGCGGAACCCTGGGGATTTTCAAACCAGGTGTGGAAAATGATCATAGTATGCCAAGTAATAACCCTCATATACCTGTACCATTTATCTCCCATTAAACGAGATTTTTCATACCAAATTGGAACACGGCAATGGTGTGTTAAAGATGAACTGGTGCGATATGTCAAAAACCGATACGTTCTTTTGTGTTATTCAGTGTTATATCATTGTAGACGTACTCTCATGTGCGCATTAGTTGCAGAAGCCAAGTGCGTAAAGGGCTATTTTCTCTTCCCCCAAACTGCAGATTCTCGGTATGTCGATCTGGTCCTGGGTAATGGCTCGGTTGATGCTCAGTTGGATATACAGATGAAATATTCAGACTGATTGGCAGTTGAAAATGTGACCCATCTTCTTTCCCCTATACTATTGCTTCGCCGTTTAGGATTATCATTCAAACTATTTTTTGGTAATCGTTAAATGCACTGCAATCAAATCGGTGATGCGATTTCAATAATACAAAGTATATAGCCTATCTACAGGTAAAATGACCGTTTCCAACTGGTGTTCACCATTGCCTGTGCCACTGGAAATATTTTTTACATTTGTCGTAAATGCTTTCACGAACTATTGTGAGTTATTTACCGGGTTCACAAATTGAATGAATGATGTAGCCTGGCGTACGTCTTCCAGTGCGAACTTTAGTGACCTACACGGACAGTCTGGTTCATGTAATGATATCCATGTGTTTCCTGTATTATATCCATAGTGGTTTCAAAGAGGCGTGATCATTTTAGTGGGAAAGTTGGCAAATAAATGGTAGTATTTATTTTGAAATATTAAATGTTACATAAAATGTGCTATCGATTACCCTTTCTATACCATTTACTGTAAAATACTGTAATTAATAAAGGTTACTTTATTCTAATATAGGCTGAATTATTAGATGGATAAAAACCGATGTTGCCTATTTAACTACCCCAAAGACCAGTAAATCAGAGTAGCATGTTTTAGAATCTCTGGAGATAAATGTGTTGTGGCCAGATACTTTTCACCACCTCACTCTTGGTTTCAATGTTAGCAAGTCTATTGGGTTTTTTTTTTTTTGTAGATAATTCAGTGCTATCAATAAAATGTTGGAAAATATCATGCATTGGGATTTTCTAAACTTTTCCATGTTTTTCCCTGTTTGGACCGCTGCTTCTGAAATAATTCCAGCATCCTTGAAAGACATGGGTTATCTGGATTGTTTCTTATAAATGGTCAGCTAAGGAAAACATGAGGATTGTAGTTTTGTGCTACAGAAGAAAACAGCTTAGTTTAATCTGTTCAAGTGGGCACATTTTAACTTTATTTATGTAGCTGAGCAGCATGATTGATGCTCTTTAAAATTGCACTTGAATTGCGTCCAAAATCCATTGTCAACTAGTCAACATAGTCATTTTCTGTGGACGGTTTTATTTTTAATGACCCCACTTTCTTGAATTGTCTTATAATGCTCAAAAATGACTACCATTATTTTCCATGTAGCTTTACTTATTCACTTAAAATTGAACGTATTTACTCTGTAAAAAATATATTTTGTCTGGTTGATATTGTAATGTTTGTTTTTAAAAAGTACTTGTAGATGTACCAGCCACATAGTCAAACCTCATTCATCAATAAACACAATGTATTGCATTTAAACAGCCATTGCAATATCACTTTCTTTACCATACGGTAAAGAATTAGAAAAGAAGAATGGAGATGAGATGGAGGGGAGAGTGCTGGCAGCCACTGCTCGGAGAGCACTCCAGGAAACCAGGCACTGGAGTGGATATGTTCTTCATTGAGGAGATTGCATGATAAAGTGCGGGTCTGGATTAAATCAAGGATGAAGTATTGTGAAGTGTTACAGTCCTCTGAGTCTTGCAGCTGTCTGCTGGTAAGGCCTGGTGAAGTGGGATCGCTTGTGGGAGAACAGAAGAAATGTAAGAGGTCTACAGATGTCAGCAACACTGGAGAAGAAGAAAGAGGCAAAGGTATCAGCAGTAAGAGTAGAAGGAGAGGCTTTGAGAACAAAATCAAGAGCCCTTTGTAATAAATGAGAAAATACAGTAGAGGTAGCATTCTAGATCAGAAAAGTCATCCTCAGGGTCAGATAAATATTAGTGGGTTGGTGTAACAGAGTTACAAGATACAAGAGGGCAAGTATTAGCAGCAATAGTAGTGTTAGTACTAACAGTTCTTCCAATAGTATTAGCAGTAGTTCTACCACTAGTAATAGTACTGTAGCAGTAGCAATAGTGGAAATAGTAGTGGCAGCCATAGTAATAGCTGTAGTAGGAGTGGTGGGAGCAAAACAGCAGCCATAGTTTGACAATCATGGCACAGTTGAAGCTGGCAGTGAACATGGAGGGAGGATCAATCAATCGATCCATACGTCATATTTTATTTATATAGTGCATTTTCCAGCAGACTTGTCACAACACACTTCACTGTCTACCCTGGCCCAGACACCCACAGACAGCCAGCTCAGGAATGGCTTGGCATTCAGAGCATGTTCCCCTCTGTGGGAGAGAGAGAGAGAGACAATGTAGTTAGCAAAGCGCTACGGCTAGAAGACAAAAATACAGAGTGGAGACGGCAACATTTGACCCCCACCAAGAGTTTCCTGTGGCAGGATAACAACTAGGACCGAGACAGAGAATCCACACAGGTGCGGGGGAAGGCACGAAACTGACCCAGAGTAAGAGGAGCAGAGAGGCCTGAGACGAAGGTCGAGAGTCGAGCAAAGGTCAGAGACGGGGGTGCAATCCCCCCGAAAACCGCAGCTGCCTGCCTGTCCTGAGTGAGGCGGGTAAAGGTGAGGCGAAAATAAAAGCGTGTGAAAGTGGGAGAAAATGAGTGACAGCACGAAAGGTCACACAGCTGGATATTGGAGTCAAAGAGCAGAGCCACCAGTAGACTGTGGTCAAGGAGGGAAGATTGTTGAGCGATCAAGATCAACTAATGCTAATGCTAAGTTAGCACACAGACTGGGGGGGGGGACGGGGGGACGACAAAAACAATAATATAGAACAAAAACAACAATATTGATTCTAGCTCTGGCGGTAATACATATGAAACACAATTTAATGATTAATTGTTGAAGGATAATAGCGTAGAAGAGACAGAGTAAGAAGACAGGGATGGGATTGTTGCTTCCCTGGTTTCACTCTCCTTACCAGCTTATAGCTAGAATAGAAGACACAGAAGATGTGGTCACTCTCATTTAGTGAATTTTGTGAGCATTGTGACTATCGACATTGTGTGTTTTCGATATTGTAATTTATAATTTATTTTTTGTTATCTCTGCATTAGGCATATTTGATTAGCTGTTGTTGCACACAGGTAAAATGTGATTAAAAGTCCGGTATTTCGTCAGGTATTTTTTCTTTCAGAGTTGGTTTTTCCATTGTGTTGTCCTCGGCAGTAGCAACCCTCTGGAGCGTTTGTTTGAGAAGCCTGGGCCAGCGTTCAGAGCATAATGATGCTCCCTTTCCCTCAGCCTTAGATTACAGGGTATGAAGGTGAGAGGAAATGACTGCACTTATTTGAATATTTCTCAGGAAAAGCATAATCCTTGCCCTCGTTGTGTGTCATTATAAACATTACACTTCCAAAGGTGAAAAGCATTCAGAAATAGGTAAGCTACAATCTTCTTAACAAGCAGTGAGTTCTATCACAGACACTTCCTTTTGTTTGAATAACTTATGTGCTAATAATAGTGACAATGATAATAACAAAACTTTGTTATATTTTATGCTTACTTGGGGTTCACTTTGAAAACATCTTTCATCAATATGTTATTCAGACATTAAGTGGCAGTAATTGCTATCAATAGCAGAAAATCACATTCATTCATATATCTATTTGTGTGTGTGAGTGTGTGTGTGTGTGTGTGTATGTGTACGTGTGTGTGTGTGTGGTGTGTGCCAAGGGATATTTGCCATTCAATATTAAAACTGCAACAAGTAACATTTCTTCATTTCTAGTTTAGAAAAATGAAACAGATCAGATTGAAATAGAGGAGCCAAAACAATAACTGATGTCTCAGTATACACCAAATACAAACGTTTCAGGTGTTCAAAATAAACTATTTCAAATTTTATCTTTAAGACATCCATAATTTGTCTCACGGCAGATTTATCTTTCATTGGAAGCCGGTCAATCACATTGATTCTCGACATAACCATATTAGCTTGGATGTAATGTGTTTATGCTATTCTCTCTGCTATATGTGTACAGCTGTGTATACAGTAGCATCTGCTGCACTGGATGACTGGAGCACTGCTGCTTTAGGTCGTGTGAGGATATAAAGGTTGCTGTGCTAATTTCTGCTTGTAATGGGTTTCACAGACTGTCAGTTTCAAGGTATTCAAAAAGCTTGGTCTCTTTCGTCTGGGAGTGTCAGGCAGAGTAGGGCTTGAGGGCCGGGTGATAAAAACTCCAGGCTTTGGTTCAGAGGGGTGGGACTAGATGCTTTAAACAGATGTGAGCTGGGCCTTGGAGTGTAGATCTCATCCTATCTCTATTAAGGCCAAATCTTCATACACCTACTTCTTCCTCTCTACGCTCATGCACTGTCTCTTGCTTACTTTTCACTGCTTAGGGAACACAAAGCCTTCACAAGCTGGCTGAATGTACTGTAATCAACCTCCTTCAGAATTACCAGCCCCAACCCCCCCCCCCCCCCCCCCCCCCCCCATACACACATACACACACACGCACACACACACACACTCACATGCATGCACACACACACACACACACACACACACTCACATGCATGCACACACACACACACACACACACTCACATGCATGCATGCACACACACACACACTCACATGCATGCACACACACACACACACACACTCACATGCACACACACACACACACACACACACACACGTACACACACACACTCACACACACACACACACACACACACACACACACACACCTTTTAGCATGTCCTTCTGAGCTCATGAGGCCCCGTTGTGAGATTGCTGCTGGGAATGCTGCGTTCTCTCAAGAATGATACGTTTCCCATATTAATAATATTCACATGCAGAGCAAACAAAATAACAGCCCGAGCTCATGTTTTATTTACAAGTCATGTGGACATCACCCAGTGGAGGAAACCTTCTTTCTCTCAAAGAGCTTTTAAAACACAAAGGGCGTCACATTCCCTCGAAAGGCAGATATTCCGCTCAAATGTCACAGTAGGCCACTGAAGTTTACACGTAACTGGTTCAGTTTATGAGTGCATCATGTTAAGAATCGGATCCATAGATCACAAACTGTCAATGGAACGTGACACTTTAATTGGAAACAAACTACAACAATTGCAGCAAAAGGAACCTGATCTGTCATCAGACATGTCATTCAGAGACCGTGTTATGCATTTGCATGCTGTGACCGGTAGAATGTCAACACTACGCTCGGTAAATGGGACCTGTTATTACAGTAATCTTCTAATCCAAATCCCTGCCTGTTGCGTGAAGACTCTCATATTATTCCACTGCACATTCACCTGGTTTAGGAGGGAGAGAGAGAGAGCAGGGCAGAGCTTTTGGCAAAAAGGGGAAGTGGAAGCTACTCTTTATGGTTATTATTATTGGCTAAGAGCCACGGCCCATTAAAAACTAAACACAGCCAAACAAATTTCAAAGCTTCGCTTCTTTAGTGAATTTGATAATGAGTGCTGAATGTAGCAAAGTTACATTTAAAATTTTAAATTATATATTTAGCTATCACTGCTCGGTAGAGTATTTCTTTAAACCCTTGGAGGGCGTACTGCTTCGCCCCCTCTGCCCCCTAAAGCCAGCCTTGGGGGACTCTTGAAATGATCTCATCTGTCCCAGCACTTCACTTTTCTTGAGGGCTTCCTGGCAACGTTTGTGTTTCACTCCATCAGGAATCAGCTCTGGAGAACAACAACACAAAAGCACCCTGTGCCACCTGGTATCTCTGGTCTCTCTCTCTCTCTCTCTCTCTCTCTCTCTCTCTCTCTCTCACTCTCTCACTCACTCACTCTCTCTCTCTCTCACTCACTCACTCACTCACTCACTCTCTCTTGCTTACTCTCTCTCTCTCTGTCTCTCTTTCTCTCTCTCTATCTCTGTCTCCCCCTCCCCCCCATGTGTGTGTCTAGCCTGGGCATCTTTCCTCTTTTCTCACTACTGATGGCTGCTGAGGTATAGGCACTGTCCCCCCATACCTGTTTTGGGTGGTTTTATGCATGATTACAATGCAGAAGCCTTTGTTCGAACCAGCATTCAACAGTTTAAAGCCCATTTTGGGCATCGATCATATTGGAGTTCTCTTGGCTCCCTGTGCCTCGCTCTCAGACAGCCCTTGACTGGTTTCCACAGTGTCCTTGCGCTGCTGCAAAAGCTTGATAAGGAAACAAAGGGCCTCTTGATGTAGCAGTAATTTGTAACACGTCTTTGACGACTCAATTGTGAGGGGCTCAGCTCTGTGACAGCACTGGTCGCATGCCGTGTGAAACGTCCTCAGCGTGTGCATTTGCTTCTCATATTCCTCATGAAGATTCCTCAACCTAAAGGGCCAAAACCACGGCGAAAAAAGTAATTACTCTTTCACCGCAATGCATTGTAAGTTGTAATTAGGCATTCCAACACGGGGTGAGAATCTAGGAAAAATTCAAATAAAAATTTTAAACAAACTTCTGTCCTTCTGCTCAGTTCTGCTGTTGTGGAGCAGACAAGCTAGTCGAGCTAGTCTGGGCCTTCATATCTGGCAGCAATGACTGGAAATAAGTCACCAGTAAGGGTCATTGCCATGGTGACCAGGTTTAAATCAAACTGATAGCTTCGGACAGGGCTCTCATTGCACAGGGCCAACAGCAATAATGCATGTAGCGTTCCTGTGCACAGAAGAACCCATTTCACATTTACAAACACAGTGACTCACAAATAAATGTGCTTCTGATGATAAATCAACTCAATCTGCAGACCAAAAGACTCTCCCATCCATTACTACTACCAATACACTCATAGTTTGATTTTAAATGCTGGGGGATGCCAGATGTTTTTCTGCTTTATGTTGTCAAACCCCAACAAGAGTAAAATTTTTACACCTGGTTTTCATCTGTGCAGTCACCAGAATGCTTGTCTACTCACATTGGCTCTTGGCCAAATGGTGAGCATGTTTGGGGGACACTTTTATTTAATTGTGCTGTTATGTGACAAAGAAACAAAAATCCTACCGATGTGTGTGTGCCTGCAATAACACAGAAGAAGAGTGAAATGGTTTTTTGTGCAGTGAGTGAATGCCCAATTTTTCATCCCCAGGTGTCACCCGCCACCTTTATGTCACTTCAAGATAAAGTGAAGCAATCAGACGTGATTCTAACTGCTTCATTTGACGCAAGCAGTGACATGTTTAAGTACCACAGAGCTCTGAAATGTTCTGGCCTGAGATGAATTGAGGAAAAAGCAGGCAAGATATCGCCTGGGCCGTGTGCTGACTGGGGATTGGGTGAAAAAGATATGGCCCTTATCTCCAACTCAGAAGATGGGATAGAAACGTAGGGTTGTAGAACGATTCAGATTGTGCTGAAGAGACAGTGGAAGTGCTCACAATCATCACAGCTGTCAGACTGAAGCCTCACACTAAGTTGTTCTTGCCCGGGTAGGACAAAGCACAACAGCACTATGGAAGTCTGGCCTGTACATTGTGAAGTGGTGAGTCTCAAATTAAAATCTCATCTAAGAAGTTAAGCTTGTTTCATGCATGCCAGGAGTGGGCAGACATGTGGACCTTCATGGCGGCAAACTGTGCTTACTTACAGGCTTGTTCGAACAGAACTCTATTATATATCAACATAAATAATGAAGTTCTCGAGATGGCTTGAATACTTCTACATACAGTCCACAGGTCTTGTTTAAAACGACAAGTAGCTAGAATCAAAGTCAAAACAACATAGCTGATTCATAATTATACATGCTATTAATTAACTCTTTATAAAATTCCATGTATTCTGGCCTAAGCAAACCTGCAGTAAGTAGATTGTAATAATTTATCATTGCTTGCTTAGGCTACTATGTCCTAACTCCTTACGATTCACAGATTTTTTTATGTGCCTTTGCTTATTATTGAAAGTACAATAGACCTCATAAATATTATACTTCTGATGAAACAGAAAGGAAATTAAGAGTAGAGGAGAAGATACACATAGCCCCATGTGTTTCACCCTATCACTGCATTTGGTGTGGCTGCCCGCACACATGAGCATCTTTGCCAGCATCCCAAGGGGGCAATTTAATAGGGTGGAATGTTTGGGGGAGCCAGGACATAAACTTCCATCTTGTTTATGGATGGACATTAATTTAGAGGGAACTGTGGCAGCAGGTGCGCGTGGAAAATGAGAAAACGCGTCCGAGTCCACGGTGATCACTCAAGTCCTTCACGGGACCGAATTTTTTTAATTTGCGATGGAAAACACCTCTCCTCACAGATTGTGTTTCGCAGACAGGTGCAGAGGGCCGGATGATGCTGTGGAGGCTGTGACTTTTTAAGCCACTCTGAGGTATAACTGTAAGATTGCATCTCCAAGCTGAGGGCCTCATCTGTTATTATCTCTTATTATGCTTTGTGTGTTTTCGTGTAACTGCGATGAATGGGTGACCTGTCCAGGCTATATTCCCGCCTTCCACACAATGTCCACCCAAGCACCCTCGGCGGCCCTGAACAGGAATTATTATCTTTTTTTAAAATACATAGCTTTCCTTGATAGTTCAAAAGATGGCAAAGCGTTTAAGTGCTCAGTTTGAAAAGATACACGTTTGTAGTGCCTTGTACAGTAACAAGAACAGGGGACTTAAGCCAGAAACACGAAATACTGCATGCCCTGCCTTATATATTTGCTGATACTGATTAATGGCTGTCTTGCCTGGTGATTATTTTTTACCGGGAGGTTACTGGTTTGAATGCCAAGCAAGGCACTGATTTTACCCTTGTGCAAGAATGCCTTAACTGAATGATCACAATGAAGGGCTAGCTCTGTATATATGGTAGAAAAACTGTAGGCTATGTAATTTTATCATTGCTGGAGAGTTTTTTTATTTTATCTACTGGATTTTGTCTATATTTGAATGGGTCGCGAGGACTGAATTTTACAGTTAAAATGGAAAAAGAACCATGGCAATCCAGGAGTCAGAATCACGTGAGCCGAAATTATCCTAAAAATGATCTTCTGTTCCCAGCAAGGGATCGTTTTGAGCCAGGGCTGCCGATTTCTCCAGGTAGGATTTCATTACCTCGCCTGTCGCAGGAGAACAGGTGCCGGAACACATCTCGCTCGGAGGATGTGATTCATGTCATTCCGTCTCTGCCAAGCAAGCAGATGGAGCGTTCACCTTTTCACCCGCCTCACTCCGTCTTATTCCCGGGAACGGTCTCGCTTCCCGTCCGGAAGAGAGAGTGCAGGAGCGTGTGCGTGTGTGCGCGTGTGGGGGGTGGGCGGAGCCTATGACGCGCGGCTCCTGGTTTGCATGTAAAAGCAGACTGAACGGGGAAGCGCTGGCGTTTTGATGAAGGTCCCCCCCCCCCCCCCCCTCCCCCGGCCGGTCGGGGCTTGTCAGGAGCGGTTCTCTGTCCAAGGCCTCGCAGTGGTTCCCATGACAAATCTTCACCGCGCGGAGATACAGACCTGACGCCTGCAGCCCTGTTCATGTCTCATCAGAGAAAAATGCCTGGCTGGATCTGGGGGCAGCATCCTGGGGCTTTAAGCAAAGCAGTTGTTGCATTTCTTTTTTTTTTTCTTTTTACCTTTCCTTATAATTTCCCAGGCCACATCTGCTTGGCTGGTATTTCCTTCAGCACCCTGAAGGAAAGGCCATTTCCATTTACTCCGTAAGTGTTCATTCAGCAAAGGCGGCAATGGTTGAGTGTTTACTGAGCCGTTAACAGAACGAAAGTCGGTTCCAGTCGCTCGCGCTCAGGTGTACTTGAGGCACTGTAATTGTACAGACGTGCCTCAGAGACACGCTGACGTGTGGGTAGAAACTGTTCCCCAGCCATGCAGCTGACGCAATTGTTGATCACATGAGCAAACGTGCTTGATCTGGGCCGCGTTGAATTGAATTTGAATTGAACTAAAAATGGAAACTAAAAATGGAGTATCTGTTCATTAAATGACTTTGCCTGGGGGGGGGCTCAGATAAATCAAAATAAATTACAGGAATGCTTTAACTTGTATGCTTTTGTTCGAGTGAACACTAAGTGAAAAAATTCAGATACAGTGTTACATTCAAATGAGCAATTCAATTAACAGCTCAATCGAGTTCTGTGAAACCTTCTCAGCTGCAGTGAAAACCTGTATATGTTACCTAAGTACATCAGGCCAGAAGTGAGAAACATTGCTTTAAATGACGAAGGACCAGAATGTTCACCATAAGCTCTGCTGGAATTTCTGCAGTGGCTTTGAGTATGAGCTTATGGCTTATATCCTCTAGTTGTACACAATGGTGTTTATCTGTGGGCAAAGACAATCTTATTTTATTAAGACAGAAAGCTCCTACCTTATTTAAATCTTCAGCTTTATTGGGGGATAAGTAGATAACAAGGCTCTCTGTGAGTGCATATGGAATTTCACTAGCACTGCTTGCTAGACTTAAAAGAATTCAATTTCAGAAAGTCTGCCCAAAGTAGCCTTCACACAGAGAGCAAGTATTTGTCTCATAAAAGCCCTGAAAATCCTGTTTTGGTACAGAATGGATTATTTTTTGAGAGCTTTGTCTGCGTAAGTAAAGAGTTAGTGTCCCACATTCTTATTTCAGTATGAAATTACACCACTGTGTATGTGCCAATTGCTATTGTTTGGCTCGGTCTGGGCTCGCCTCATGCATAAATCCCTGACGTGGTTGCCATTTAATTCCCGCTGATTGTCCCCAGTAGAAAGCTGTCTAAGAGGCCTCTGAAGGGGAACAATGACATTTAGATGTTTCTAAAAATATACTGTTACAAAAGCAACCAGGCTGTGTATTTTTGAATAAGAAGTATGTCCACTTTTACTTGCTGAATAATTACAGGTACTGCATTCCTCACACCTGTAAAAAAAAAAAAAACATAGGTAGCAGTAAAGGCATAAGATGATGAGGCAGAGGGATCTGACATTGACTCCACACACGGTGTGTTTACTCATTGAGTCTCATTCACAAAACATGCGTACGATCATATTTGATCGTAAACATTCATAATTTATTTCTTCTTATCTTCATTTGTTCATTGCTGTTTCCTGTTTCATGCTAATCTCATGAACAGGATCGTGCATAAAATTTACAAACAGTCAGCAATCATCATCTCATACACCTGGGTTATGCACAAACACAAAGGTCTGCACATGTGTCATGAATCCCATATTGGTTTTTCATAGGAACATTTTTGAGAAGAAAAGTAAGAATAATTTAAGAAAAGTTTTGTGAATGTATTCACTGTGTAATTACTCACTGTGTATTTACTCATGGTGTATATACTCTCTACATATACTCACTGTGTACATACTTATTGTGTATTTACTCACTGTGTATGTGCCCTACTGTTATCAGTAGGGATGAGATGGCCACTGTGACTCAAAGTTAATGACATTTGAATCTGCCTTATCTAAAACACACTGCATTGCATGCACACATAGCCATGTACCCTGAGCACACACAACCTCAGAAGCATACACATTTCATTCTTCCACTACCTTGCGCTGACACGATTGCTATATTTAAAAAAAATTAATTATCTATGAAGGACTGGCAATAAAAAAAAATTTTGTTTAATCATAGTTTGAGTGGACTTTAGGAAAGGGTGTGTGTGTGAGAGAGAGAGAAAGAGAGAAGTAATGCTTTCATCTGACAGTTCCTCCGCTCCGTACAGCTAATGTCCTCTTTGACTTTGTGCTGATACAAATTGCGCATAGCAGGCTGAGAGCTACAGAGATGACAGCTCTACAAACAGGCATGAAGCTGGCAGCACCAAGCACTGGGGTACCAACATAAACGAACACACTGCACATAAACAACCATCTTAATTCAGTCTTCCTCTTCCTGCTGTCAAATGTACTGTCTGCTTCCCCCTGTAGCGTTTCATTTGATCCTAACCTCTCAGCAGAAAGCCCAGTACAATAAATGAGATTTTATGGACAGCATCATGTTTTTTAGTAAGTTTTGCCCAGAGTTTTTGTGTTTTTTCACGTTTTACATGTTGATTTACGTATTCCTTGGCCTTTCCATTGTCAGCTTTCTCAAAATGTCTTGCAGCCCTCTCCTGTCTACCTCCTCACTCCACTGATATCTCCAGAGAGTGCAGAGCAGATAGCTGGCGGTATTTTTGCAGTTGTTTAGGGCCACAAACATCCCTGGGCCACAGAACTGTAGTTAAAAGTTTTTTTGGTTTTTTATTTGGATAAGACAACCACCCCCCCCCCCCCCCCCCCCTTCTGCTTATTGGAACAGTGTGACAGTAATGGCCTCCATTTAATAAACTGCCACACCTGTACCACGCTGACTCGATTACATGTTAAATAGAAAGGGTTTGGCCCCACAGCTGGCCAGACTGACACAAGTCTGCGTGCTGCAGGGCTTCCTGGACAGCCTTGGTATTTCAGTCTCGCCCGGCCTCTGTCTGCCAGAGAGAAGCACCAAAGAGAAAAAAATAATAAATCATCAGAAAATCTGTGGCAGGCTGGCTCCTCTCCCAAACGCCCAGACAGTCCATTCGCTCTTGTTCAGAATTGCCAATTACAGAATGTCTGTGCGCTGCCTCACCCCGACAGCTGGAGCCATTAGCCAAGAAAGAGAAATAGAGGAAGACCAGGAAGAGCTGCCGGGAGAGAGAGAGGGAGAGGGCCGAGGGTGAGAATATGAACCTGATCTTCGACAGGCTAGTAACTTTTTAAGATTCCAGAATACCCTGAGCGGCAAGTAATGCTTCCCATAAACCGTCTGAGGGAACATCTGGCCTAGCCTGGGTGTGCATGAATGAGTCCTTTTTTTATTTACCTTTGCTCTTGTATCCAATCCCCATCTTAGCTCTTTCCTTAGAAATAATGTTAATAATTATGGAAAGAGAATATAATAATCTTTAAGAGGTTAGGCAATGTTAGTGTTCAGTGTCATGCCCCTCAAAATGGCTGGGGCTGTGCCATACTGTAAATTACTTTTATATTACAGGCATTTAGCAGGAACCTTTATTCCGAGAAACATTCAGAGCCCCAATTCTTTTTTTTTAAAAGAACATAAAATGCATTTATACTGAAGCAATGCAGGTTAAGTACCTGTCTCAAGGGAACAATGGCAGTGTTCTAGCTGGGAACGGAACCTGCAACCTTCATTTTACAAGCACGCATACCTCACTATTACACTGTTATACTACCCTGATGTCTTGAACAGTTTTTAGGCTGGCGAGAGAGAATTCTTCCGATACTTGGTTCAGAGATTTACTGAACGTGCTAGCTCCACCCACAATTGTAGTTCCACCCACTACGGTAGCTCCACCCACTACACTAACTCTACCCACCATGGTGCTTGTGGAGACGTCCCTCTCACGTCCCTTTCTGATGATATACAAATAGCCAATAGCCACATTCCCCAGTGGGTTAATGGTGCTTTCGAGCCTTTAGTGATGCTGACCAGTGAATTCAATGTCCATGCTGGCTACAGATGCAAAAATGCCAAGCTGATCAATGACCTCCTGTCTTAAGGATGTGCTGTGCTTTGGAAATCATGGCAGCTGATGTAGCAGCGCAAGCATGCCAATGCACCTCCCCATCATGTTCTGGGCTTGCTTCTGACAGCTGAGGAAGAAAAGGGCAATCTATTCACTCCCTCAAAGTAAACGAAAACTTTGGCTGCGTCTCATTGCACTCTTTATGCCCCTGTTCACCGTCTACCCTCACCCCTGAGTGTGCCGTCTGCCATTTTGAGTTTGTCCCAATACGGTAGGTGGTGAATCACAGAGTGGAGAGTGGAGTTGGCCTGTGGCCCGTTGAAATGTATTGCACATAAATTAACCAGCTTCAAGTCAATACACATGATTTCAAAGGGGAGCTACACAGGCAAACTGGGGAGAGTGAGAGAGTATGTCCCAAAGCAAAACTTTCAAATGCCTCTCCCTCTCTCCCCCCGTCACTATCCGTCTCCTCAGCTGGTCCTGTGCGTGATGTCATAGGCTTGCGAACGGGGGGGGCTTTACTGACTGGGGGCCCTGCATTGAGGAGAGAAGAGAGAGGGGGTGGACTGGGACACAGCCTTTGACAAGCAAAATGGCCTCACCCAACTGCACTGCCTGTATGCGCAAGGCATGTGTGAACAAAAACATCCTGATTGGTCATTCCACAACATCCGGCACTTACTTCCGCTCAGCTACTGTATCTTAATGCAGAGACTGCTCTCCACCCAAGCTGAGGTATGCTTTGATGCCTGAACATTAAACTTGAAGAAAACTTCAGCGACACTGAAGCATAGCTGGATTCAAGACAATGTAAATGGTCCCTAGGGTAGATGTTAGGATTATGTTTATTGGATATCCTCATATCATTTTGTCTTAAATCTGGGCTCTTTATCTGCAGTTAAATCCTTCTCTCAGCTTCAAGAATCAATTACTGATCCCAGTGGTGCACTGTGGGATATAGAACCTGGCCTTCAGTAAGCTTCCCTTTAAACAGGTGATTACTCTCAACCTGTTTCCATAATACATTTCTTGATTATCAATCAAGCAATTCATTAACTAAAATAACAAATATCAATAAATATATCTATTTTTGTGTGATAGTATTTTTCTTTGTGTCAAAAAATGTAGCATTTAAATGATTTCCCCCATAAACTGTATATTGCGATTAGTGACCCCTTCCTAAGGCATTACCTCCCTCTTGTGGTCTAAAGATGCAGGTACGATGTTGTTTGGCAATTCAATGGAGGATCATGCTCGAATACTGAATGGTATGGTATTAAGAGTAAGTCAAGTGGACCATTATACAGAACGTATAACTTAAATGACAACATACTAAGAAAGTTGTATCATTCTGAATTGACATTCCAAGAAAAATATATAAAACTATCAAAAACTGATTGGTGTGAATAAGGCATTATGATTTTCAGTGGAGAACCAAAAGAATTCAGTGAATGATGTGTTAATTGAAGCCCATTACAGAGTTCAAGAAGCAGTTCATCCAATCGCTACTTAAAATGACTGCCCCAGTGCCAGTGTCTCAGAATAATGAAATTATACTTAAGCTCCATTAAGGTTTGGCTGGCTCTTGTAATCATCATCACATCATTTTCATATTTGATGTTGTAAATTAAACTTTTAGAGTGCAAACTTAAGGTCCACAATTCCTCAGATTCAATTCTAATGCAATTCCCTCTGACTGTAAATCCCATCATTTTCCACTTCCATTTCTAGATACATTCGCTTTGAGTCACATCAGTTCCTCCAAATTCCAATTTTGATTAAATAAAAAATACAAAATTAAAACGAAACCATTTCTGATTCAGTATACACCCACAGCAGTTTATTAAATTCAATATTAAATAAATAAATTCAGTTCCAGCTCAATAGCAATTCATTTAATTGGCGTTCCATAATGCAATCAGCGGATCCCACAGATTTACAGCACATTTAAGGGACTAAAATTTAACAAATTAACATAAATTTAATATATATTAGTACTTATGTCTTGGTTTTATGATAAATATTTAAATATTGGGCATTACTTCTTTAGAATGTTGCTTTACTTCTTTAGAATTGTGTGTGTGTGTGTGTGTGTGTGTGTGTGCAAGCATAATTTATATCTATGCATTACATCGACATAACAATGTGAGGAAATCCAGCTACATTCATTAAAAGTTATTGTTAATTGTTATAGTTACAGTTAAGTTGCAGTTAATTTACAATGTACAAAGTCTAAGCTCCGATTCAATCCCAGTTCCATTGGTTAATGATTCTAGAAAGTCCACTTCATAAAACGTCATGCGATTGAGTTGGAAATATGCCATGAAATTCAATTTTTCTTGGAACTAACCCAAATCATGGTAAATACGACATTAAAAATAAGAATACATTTAAATACAATCGGTATAGCTATTTTACGTCCACACAAGTCTATGCGAGTGCATAAACCTTTAAAACTGCGAGAATGCGCAAAAGGGGACAGAAAAAACAATGTAATTCTAGGATATTTTCACTAGATGCCACTCACGAGCCACAGAATCACATAACTTACGCACTCTCCACTGTTAATATTGAAATAGCGGAGGAATGGTGAAGTTAATAGGAAGTCCTCAAAGAACCCGCTTTTATGCCCTGCCCTAATAAATGAAGTGTTTTCTCACGAGCTCCGCGGTTATGTGAAAAGGTTATATACGGCCCTAGACCCCCCACGGGTATCAGACATTTTCTTCTGCTGTGTTTGTGTTCTTGATAACACTCAATCAATCCAGGCCCCCACTGATCAAAGGACAGGTTTTGTTAGCCGTGGCTGCCATCCAGTTGACACATCCACCGCAGATAGAGTACATCGGCGAAATAATAAAAAAAAAACACCCTTTATGCAAGGGTGGCAAGCACATGTGAGATCTGGTGCCCACAGTCCCTGGCATTCCTTCGCACTTTGCTGGGGCAACCTCGGCGTCAAAAACAAAAGGGAACATTAATTCCCTTTGCCGAGAAACACACGTGTGCTTTACAAAAGGGTGACACTTAATCACTGGCTCCATTCAGCCGGGCATCTACAAAGAGGGAGCTGAAATCAAGACCGAAATGGCTGTAAAAGCAGGTTTGTCCAGCCCCTGAAAAAGCAGCTGCTTTCATGCTTTTCACCCTCTCCTGCTTGGCACTTTGATGTGGAAATGATGACCGGGGGACTGTTGCTGGACTTCATTCAGCCAATACGTGGGGACGCTTTTTTTTGAGAAAATAAAGTCAAGTTTGGGTTAAAAACGTGCCTGGTCCAGAATGCCAGTCTGCCAGTGGAGAGAGAGAGGGGGGGTACAGGAGGATGAGGATGAATGGGGAACAGAGCGAGACGCAGAAGGGAGGTCAGTGAAAACGGGATGAGAAAGAGCTGGTCTTTAGAAAAGGCAGCCCCGGCTCCTGCTGTGTCCCAGCGAACATTCTGTCCCCGCGTCACTCCCAGTGGTGAGAGGACACAGCCCTGCGCACGGAGCCAGGATCACAGCAGAGCATCTTTACGGGGCCCCTCGCCCAGGCGGAGGGGAATGGGAAAGTATTCGGTAAACAGCCCAGGTCAAAGAAACATTTCTCTGCCTTTAATACAACTGTTTACATATATTTTTAACAGCGTTTGCTTCAGAGTATGTTCAATAGGTTATGTTTATAAGCAACGCTTCCAAGTATGATGTCCATGATGTACATTTCTCGACACGAAGTGCAAAAGTGTGATTTCTCGGTACGGTCCATTTGTGAGCGACAGCTGACTTTTGGCAAACTTGTTTTGTGATATTATTTTTATTAGGATAAACCAAATATATATACACAGACCAGTTGGAGTTTTAGAAGACTAAAAACACAAAAATAAACATCAAACACAAGACAGGATAACAAAACGTTTGGTGAACTTTTGGCAGTCACTCAAGAGCCCCTAGCTGCCATTTATGGCAAGCAGACTCTCAAAACCATGTTTCCTGGTTAACATGCAAAATTGAAGTGTTATTTAGCTTCTGATGCTTCTATTCAACTGATAATGGCTTGCCATATTTATTGCAGCAACACCCAACCAAGAATGAATAATTTAATTTCACCTGTGTCATAGCCGACAAATATTGGAAGAGTCTGTTGAAATTAACTAGTAAACTGAAAAACTACTGTTTTGTGTAACCACGCAAAATAGTAGGTCTTCAATTAAATCTAATGGACACATTTTAGCGATACTTTCTAAGTAGCTAAGTAACGATATAACATTGAACACTGTAGTACTATTAATGTTGGGGACATGCAGTTGAATGTGCCATAACATTGACATAATGCTAAAGCAAAATTGCTGCTATGATATAACCAAAGGGTGTCAATGTGGTCAAGTTGCTACATAATAATACAATGTAACAAATTATTTCACAGTTCTAAGTATGTATGCCATTTTAAAAACAACTACTTAAGAATCATTTACTGCTTTACTGTGGTACTCATCTACATGGCTCGTGTTTCTCTAGTAATCAAGCCATAACAAGCACATGTGCAGCTAATGCATTGAAAGTAAGTATGCAATTTTGTGTACAAAATCCAGTTTTACAATACAGCCAGTGAGGAAATAATAAATAATAGAAAAACTAACTATTTAGTAGTTTAGTAAACAACTGTAAACTATTGACAAACATTTAGTAAATTATTTAGCAAACTATTGACATTCAGGAAAATGGTTCAATTGAATGTAGATTTCTATCTGTATTGACATTAGTTCAGAATTTTAATTTGATGTCATACTGGGGGTAGTCAATCGAGTCGGTCTTTTCCGCCTTCTCTGTGTCAGGGGGACAGACGCGCACGGGCTCAGCGGGTTCGGTCTTCTCGTCGATAGTGCTGAAGGGCTTGGCTTCGGCGATCTCCGCCTTGTCCATGTGGAAGGCCCTCAGAGACTCCAGCCATCCGACCCTCGGGCTACTGTCCAGGTCGGGGATGTGGAAAGACTCCGTCTCCTCCCGCTTCTCCGCGGCGTCCTTGGAGAACTCTCCCAGGACACACTCCTTGAACTCCAGGTGGGGGTGGCACAGGTACTTGTACATGATGGCGGCGATGAGTGCGCCCGTGATGGGGCCCACCCAGTACACCTGCAGCACATAGAACATGTTACTGTCCCTTAGTCTAGGGAGATCAAATGCATTCAGGTCTATGACTCATTTTATCCATAACTTATTTTCTATGGCCTTACAAAACCCACTGGGGTTAATACTTATACACTTTAAAGTTTATAATAACGGAAATAAAAATACCTGGCAGAAGCACAGATCATGTTGTACATGAACGCATAAGGACTTGCAAGCCATTTTAACATCAAATGGATCAAATCAAAATACTTCCTTCTGATATTCTTGTCATTAAAGTGATGCACAAAGGGACAATGCCCATTATCTTTACCATTCATTTCACCACTCAACCCACTTGCTCAGAGGTTAGGACGCAAAAAAGTTACAGGCCTGGTTAAGTGCCTAAACTTAATGCCAGTAGTCTTACCCAGTGGTATTCCCAGTTCCAGGCCATAATCGCAGGCCCAAGAGAGCGAGCTGGGTTCATACTGGCTCCAGTGTAAGGCACCTGATGCAGCACACGGTACACAAGAGGCATGACACAGGAATGCAGTCAGATGAAGTGGTCAGGGCTTACATCTACGTACTTTCATACAAAAGCAAAGATACCCTGTTACACTGCTTTCCTTTAAATAGCAAGAGAGAACTGAAAGAAACTGACAGTCAGTGAATACGGGACTCACTGCAAACAGGTGCCCGATGGCCACTGCAAAGCCAATGGCCAGAGCGGCACAGCCCTGGAGCTCGCTGTGCCGGGGGTCACAGGTGGCGAACACGGTAAAGACCAGCTGGAACGTGATCAGCAGCTCCACTGCAATGCCCTGCAGCAGTGAGATGCTGGCGCTGAGCTGTGGAAAAACACACTGGCGTTACTCACAAGTTATGGAACAGCAACACCATAACCTCCTGAGTACTGGATCCGGTTGAGGCATGTCCAAAATATATCTGAAATTAAATTCCTCAAAGGCTGTTACAGAAAAATGAATTGACAAAAAATGAGTTGGTAATAAAAGGAAACTTGATGAACATGCAGTATCTAGTGACAGACTGATCAAAACCTTAACATATAATCTCCACAAACACATTGTTCAGTCCAAGCATTCATGTGTTGTTAATTGAACATTAAGATGGAGCAATTATCCCCTTATCTTACCTCAGTAGCTCCAAAGGGCCCTCCCGCAGCTTTGGGCGTCACCACGTACAAGATGGCGGTGCCCGCGGTGGCTCCGAGGCACTGAGCAGCCATGTAGAAGAAGGCTTTGTCCACGTTCATTTTGCGGGAGAAGACCATGGCCACGGTCACCGCGGGGTTGATGTGAGCTCCGCTGATGTGGCTGAAGCAGTAGACCATGGTGGTGACGCTCAGGCCGAAGCAGAGCGAGATCAGGAGCAGGGTGGACGACTGCGGCTCCTCTTCTGGCTCCGCCCACTTCGTCGAACTCAGACCGAGCAGCACGAAGATTAGAGTTGCCACAAACTCTCCAGCAATCGCCCTCAGGAAACGCTTGGTCAGGACCTCCCGGAATGCAAACATCATGCTCTTGCGCTCAAAAACTTGCTGCCACCACCTGACAAATGGCAGTGTTAAATGAGGTTAATGCACTCTTATGAAAGTCATATGACAGTGTATGAAATATAGGGTAAATATAAATATTGCACTACATGCCATAAATAAAATGTGAATGACTGAAGTTGCCATGTTCATTATAACAGCCATATTGGATGTAGGCCTATACACTTGGCTGTAGTTTTATTATAGGGATACAGTTCTGCAGGATTTCATATAGCCTATCGTGTACTACTAGATCCAAGGAACATACTAAATGTTTTCAGAATCACTGAATGTACTTTATCTTTTTCATATCAAAATTACTTTTCCATACTTTTACAACGTTATACTTTGAACAAAGGCATACTTATCCCTGTATACTAAATTTTAAAATGTTAGTCTAGACTGGAATAACGAATACAATGCAGCTGCCATGACTTCCAATGTTCATCTAACGTCGATATTACTTTTAAAAATAGCTATTACCATTAGGCTATGTATAGCCTATTTAGAGGTTAGATAACTTAACATTACCGAAACGATTGATTTCCAGCAAGCTAGAAATCAGTCTAGCTACTTGTTGGATGGACAAACTATACTCCGCTCTTTGGCAAATAAATCGCAATTGAATAGCATGAAATTAATTTTATAGCTAAGCTGAAACAAAACTGATGGAAACGTTAGCTAGCCAACTCATTGACATCTTTACCGTTGGCTATCTAACGTTGCGTTAAAACAGGTAGACTTTAGCTATCTAAGGCTAAAGCTAGCGGGGTAGGTAAGCTAATTTTTCTCAGCAGCAAAATAACAACACATAATATACAAATATATTAAAATACATACAAATAAAACGTTGAAATTACAATTATGTCTTAGCTGTCGGAACTAGCAGCACAATGTTCAATACTGACGTATTACCAAAGTAAACATCTTTATAATTAGTTAAAGGGAGATTGCCACCTGCTTTGAATCCGGTACTTTGTTGACGTTTAAAAAAGTGCCGTTTGCTTCTTAAAAAATCCCTCGCGAGTTTAACCGGTGATTCTAGAACAACGTTCAACAGGATAAAGTTGCACATCACCACTTAATGACGTTAATTCAACTCTTAACGAGTCCAATAGGTATGCATTCTGGTCTATTTAGGTAGCCCGAGGCTCTAGGGCCTGGAGGGAAAAAGTCAACTGTAAAATCATTCCATAGACTTCGGAACCACTGTTTTGACAAAATTTTGTTTGTCTAAGTAACTTTTATTATTTCAGCAATGCCTTTAATAAATTCAAGATATACAACATATTACACATTTGATTGCTTTCATACCATTCGTTAAAATGTGTGTACTGTAGGCTACATACACCTTATGCATAAGGCTACCTTTTAAAAAGCCTGAAATTGGCTGTTTAATTTAAAATCATGTTAACTTTCCATTTGCAAAATAGGTCCTCAGCTAACCTCTTGGAATTCATCCAGTTTTTAATGTCTTGCTGCACACACATCCACACCCTGACCCTAGTTACCAGGATCAGTCTTTATGCTTCGAAGGTTGAGACAATGAATAGGAGAGATGGGGTTAATTTCAGTCCAGGATTCAGTAAATGAATGGAAATTGAATTCATTAATTGACAAATGACTGTACAACATTATGGGAATTTTTAAATTTATGTGTATGAATTTCAAATAATTCCCCGATTTAGAAGGGAATTCACCCCAAAAGATGAACAGCTGCCAAGCATCTATTCCGTATGGCACAGCTGACCCTGTTCATCCTGGCTGTTCATTTCTACAAAATGTAAAAATTTCAAGGAAATATGACAGCCAAACTCATTTTTAATCGCACAGCACAATTTCTGTGTAAAATCAACTCTGGTGGATGACATTTTACACTGAGAGTAGCCTACCTTTTAGCTAGTGTGGACTCCAACTCTTAGTTGGATTGACACTGAATATGTAACAGGCCCGGTCTCCAGATGGGATGCCCTGAGTGGCATGTGCAGTGAGGTGAAGAGATTAGGTCACAGAGCTCACGGGCCTCATCCTCAACCCGATCACACATGCACTTGTGCTTCATGCCCACTGCTTTCAGAAAAATACTGAAGCTGAAGCATATAATAGGCCCTGTCTTTAAAGCCCCCTTGGTATATATACTCAGAAATTTCATAATGGCTTTTGTGAATTAAAAGCACTACATTTTGGCACTTGGAATGCATCAGTAAAGGAGGTTTTTTTTTGATATAGCTGCTGCAGAACAAAACTGGTCTTGGTGGTGCTAAAAATGATAATGTAGTGATCACATTTAATCCTGTCAGCTTATAAGTAGGTGGAGTTAGCCGCCAGGCTGGCTCTTATGTGTGATGCAAAGCACAAGCAGGAGTATGTTTAGTTTAAGAGGAGGCCATTGAAACATATGCAATTCCTGCCAGTAATCGACCAGGGCTTCTCTTTAAATGGGACGTTAAAGAGAGGGAGAGGGTAAGTCTGCGAAGGGAAGGAGAGTTGGAAGAGGAAACCGAGAGAGGGGGAAAAGATGGAGCAAGAGGAAGGGGAGCAGGAGGCAGGGCAGTGTGTTGCTGAACCCTTGGCACTTTGGTAGGGGCCTGTGTATCGCAGCGGATGTGTTAACAGTTTCAGGCTCAATGGAGGGAGAAATCCTCACAAAGGGAGGTGTGCAAATATTGTGGGAAATCCGTCCACCCTTTAATATTTCATGAGGCCCCCCCAATCTATTCATGGGACTGCATTCCTGCAGAGGGGCCCGCATTCAGGCCCACTCGGCCGGCTCAATGGGAAGGGCCTTAATTGAGTGCCCGCTCTTTCTTCCACCCTGGCGGATTGTTCTCTCCATGAAAGCCCCCTGGCCTCTTCATCCTCTTCTTCTCCTGGGGAGAGAGAGAGGAGAAAAGGGGGCTGTGTCTCACCGGGGAGGAAGGGGATGAGAGATAATAGCGGAGGAGTGGTGGAGTTGCGTGAGGCCCGGGCGGAGCCCAGCGCCGGTGAGGCTAATCCAGCCACCAGAATGGCTGTCCCTGTGTTCCCCTGTGTGACTTTCAAAATTAAAATGGAAAATTTCATTTGCAGCAACAAGCATTCCAGGGCATTTTGCAATAGGCAATTTGTGCATGAGCTTGTAGAACGGGTGAAAGTTTTAATTGTGTAAA
Organism: Anguilla anguilla; assembly: GCF_013347855.1. NCBI lineage: Eukaryota > Metazoa > Chordata > Actinopteri > Anguilliformes > Anguillidae > Anguilla > Anguilla anguilla. Next base: position 31,920,026 of record NC_049213.1, on the reverse strand, counting down.
CGTGTATTTTCCACATAGTAATCCGTGATTGTAAACATCCTTCCGTCTCAGAAGAACAGGGGTGTATATGTCTGATTACCCATTGAGAGTTTGGGAGATGCAGTAACATTAGTGATCTCACTCAGGGTATGGCCTCTGGGTGAAGTACAATTGGACTCCCGGGTCGGTCCAGCTGCTGGGACTGGTCCTGATCACAGATTAAAGGTCATCCCTCTCTCCATAAGGGTCTGAAAGACCCCCATCCTCTGGCCCACCCCAGCTAAGCCCCTTTGGAAGACCCGTCCGACAGGTTTGACTCAGCTTAGGAGAGACAGCAAACCACTTATAGGAGAGAAAGGGAGAGAACCCCAAAACTATCACAGCTTAAAAATAAAATTTAGTCTTGAGTTACTAGATTTTCCACTTAATATACACAAGGCTGAGCTACTTGCCATCTTCAGAAAACGTCCCTTTTCGGGTAACATCCTGGGTCTTTTTACTTTGATTTCTTGCTGTGCTCCTGAAAAGCATAATCACCAAGCTTGTTTGTTTAGTTTGTATACTTGATCTTTTTCTTTATATACTGTACATAGGCCAATCTCATCATTACAATATCCTTTATCAATTACCCACTCTCACTGAATTGCATACTGCTACATAGCATAGCTAAAATGCCACTTCTTTTCACCCTAGTTCACCAGTTGAGCTGTAAAATCCTTATGTTGGAGGACTACTCTCCATGCACAGCTGTTGCAGGCAGACTACAGGCACACAATCAACTAGAGGTGTCATTCTTGCATGGTAATATGGGGTAACCCCACCAACTGAAACCATCTCTATCTATTAATATACAGCAAGTACAGGGCTACGAGAGCCCAGCCGTGACTGATGTCTTTTTCTGTAGGATTAGGATGAGAATATAGGCCAAAACTACACCAGGAAAGCCATTATGAGGGAGGTCAAATACAAAGTTAACACAAACTCCTTCCATCGTGAAGATGTTAGCTGTTTTCCATACTGACACAGCAAAAATATTTTAGCCCCAACTCCCGAACAAAACGTGTTTGCTGTTGTTAGAGTGAATCTTTAGTGATATCTGAGTTGGGCTGGCCAAATAATGTGCCTATAAATTCATTCTTAAGTGGCAGCATTCATCCCAAAAATATTTATACCCTCACAACCAAAGGTGGGAGTCACTTGGACAAACTCTAAGGAGGTTCATCTCCTCTAAGTCACAAAGGGCCTGAGTGTGCCACAGCCTATTCCTGCGCTGAACTCTGACCCCAAAAGGTCGTGGGGTAACATTTGTCCCGTGGTAATTGGACAGAAGGGGCCCTTTCGCTCTTCATTTAACCCTTTCTGGCAGTCTCCTTTCTTCCTCCCACCGTCACAATGGCCCTGGGCCTGACCCAGTTGTTCCTGGGCTATCCCTCCACCCCGCCCACCCACCCACCCCACCCCCACAACCAGGCCTTTGGAAGCTGGAGAAAAGCTGGAGTGTGCTGGTCTTGGTCCACAAAGCTGGGGTTAGTGACCCCCCCCCCCACACCCCCAGGCTCTGGGTTTTATTCCAGGGTTGGCTGCAGCCCTCTCCTGTGGCTGGTTATGGCTCCAGACACACCGTGGAATGGGGGTTGAAACACTTGTTGAAGGGTGATTCCTCTTCTGGCTGTCTGTCCTCCTGATCTGTTTTATTTATGTGCGTGTTAACGTGGGACAGGATGGGAGCAGCAGTCTGCTGCAGGGATGGCTCTGCGCTGTCAGTCTGCACACCCTATGAAGAATGAGATACACGGCAACAGGAAATGAATCAAAGGCAGGGGTGGTGCGCACAGGTCGCTAATGCAGCATTTGCACACTGCTGCTAACCTTTTTTTGGAACAGAGAAAATGAATAAATAAAATTGAAAGGCCCAGAAGCATTTTCATCTTGAGTTGTTCAAATAAGATTTATTCATTTGTTCTGTGTAAACAATCGGAATCTGTGTAAAGAAGCCCACAGACACTTTCTTTCAAATGCAGTCCTTTGAACCATATTATCATATGTAACTATAATTAGAGATAGAAAGTGGTGAAATGTGGATGGATAATAGATTGACTGATTGATTATGACATAAATCATTCAGTGTTTCACTATATTTATCTACCTGTATGAGTATGATGTACAAACGCAACAAAGTTTACTGGCATCTGTACTGCGCCCAACTTTGCCCTTCTGATGTTTTCCAGAGATAACGGACCACTACCAGCAAAACCTGTAGCCATGGCGACGGTGGCCACATGTCCTAGCGGGGTCCAGATGCCGACCATGCTGTCCTGCTGGAGGAGCCGGCCGTGCCCAGCGCTCTACCATATGGGGTGAAAGAGGGGAGCTCTCCTGGAGCTGCTGTGCAATATTGGGGGGCAGATGTGCATTGTCCCGGCCAGTCCCTCCACGCCCCCTTAATGACTCGTGACAGCATTGTACAGTATTGTCGGCAGCCCTTCTGCCCTCTTCTGTCCCCTCTAAAAAAAAAGTGACAAAAGAAGGGCTCCCAGCTCCCCCACCTCAAACCCTTTCTCTGTGAGAAGCTCATTTCAGCACTGTTCTTTTCCATTCTTTTTGTTGTGTTTTGTTTTCCTCCCTTTTTGAATTCTCGCCATTTTCTTAACTGTCCTTTTGGGTGACGGCCTAATTGTGAGAGGACAATTAAGCTGCCTTAGCCCCTTTCAGTCCTGTTTTTTAGTGTTTTTGTATTGGCCTAAATTGCACCCATGGTGCTTCTGTGAGAGCATAATCCCAGGAAACGTGTCCCGAGACAAGTGTTTTTTTGGAGGGTGTTGGTGTACTGTACGCAAGTTTTAAAATGGTTATAGACATTCTCCTGAAAGCATATAATTGACACCAAGTAGCACTTAGCTTAAAGCTGTATGCTTGTATATTTGTCTGAGGTAAACCAGTGATAATTGTCTGTCAAGGGTTCATCCTGTTTCTATTGAGTGTCCCAGGATATTCTCTATCAACAGTATTATTCCTACAATTCAGAGCAGACATTAGCCCCCTAAACTACAAAAAATGTCAAATTATTGCATAATATCATGAGATATTCACGTATATGTATTATGAAATTGCATCTCAATTACTGTTACACTTTGCTTCCTAATGAAGTTTAGAATGTGTAGCCCCCTACACACAGTAAAAATAAGTGGTCAAATTATACTGTCAAATATATCTGTGTGTGAAATGACACTTCGACCCCCTTGATTGAATCCAACTGAATTGACTCTATGGCTTGAGAAAGTGTGATTTGTGGCCCACAAGGTGTAATCCATGCTTTAAAAAGCAGCAGACTTGTATCCCCATAAACCTGTCTTCTGCTATGAGAAAAGTGAAATACATCCCCTTTAATAGACAGCTCAATCTGACAGCTGTGAGCCCTAGATGTGCTGTCGACATGCTTTCGACTTTGTTTCTTTTTGTGTCTTCTGTGTCACAGATGTGACCCCGTCACCACTTCCTGTCCACTCATATGTGCCATTATTCCTTTCTTCCTCCCTCTTCCGCCCCATTTCTCCTGCCTTCTGGCCAACAATCCCCCCCCCCCACCACCACACACGCAGAACATGGCCAACTGTCTGGGATAAGTTCTGACAAAAACCCCACCCAGCTCCTAGCTCCTCCTCTTCCTGTACCCTTGCCATCCAGCAACTCATTCAGCATCCCTCTCTATTCTGAAGACTCCTACAGCTTAAGGTGGTTGCATCACAAAAAAGTGGTCAGTGGTTTACACTAATGGTGAACACAGACATAACAGGAAGCTGAACTGTTAAATTCAGACACAGACTGTAACACAAACAGTGAGGCACACCCATAGGACATACACTGCATGCACACAGTGATACACGCACACACACACAAAGCCATACTGTACACAGTGAGCCACACAGACAGACAAACTTTCTGAGACATTCCAGAATGAGGGGTGTGCCTTCAGTTTGTCAGCCAGTATGAAATGCAACACACTTACTGAAAACCCTCAGTTCAGAAATATATTTTCATCAGCAGGTACAACAATATATCACATATTTTTTTTGCCTAGTGAAAAAACAAATACATTCAAATGTTTTTGATGAATGTTTGATAAATAATAGGATCAAAACTCCAGAAGAACTGAAGATTTTAAGACACTACTTTGAAAAAACTTGACTGGCAGCGATGCAGATAAGATTACTACTCTCCCAGTCTCAGAACACAGATCACAGCAGCTGCCTTGCACCAGAGTGAACTGTAAATTCCCTGTTGTCCCTAAGCGAACCCTCTCAGTGGCACGGTGACATGGAAACAGTGCAGGACACTGGGGGTGTTAATGAGAGGGGGGACGGGTGGGCCTCTCATTACCTTAATGTGTCCCTCCCTCACTTTGTGCCCCCCAACTTTCTGCCAGCGTCAAACAAGCCTCTCAGATGCAAATTACGCATTTCTGATTGTTCCGGCAAATGACAATTAATTGATTTTCATTCAGGTCCCTTGTCAGCTCCCCCTTTTCACACTTCTCATTCATTTTCAGTTCAAACCTGGCCTCTCGACAATGCTCACCGCAGACCCCCCCCCCCCTCCTCCAACACACACTCACACACACATCACACACATTCTAACACACATGGAAGTGTACTCGCCATGAGGGGGGGGGTGAATGGCTTTCACCTCAAAGGAACATAAGAACCGGAGAAAGCAATCGGTCTTGACACAGAAATATCTGCATTCTGCCGCCCCCTCCTCCTCTGAACGGCCAAGGAGCCCCTCTTTCATCATCACGGGCCTTTCACTGAGAGCGACATCTGCATCTCGGCTCCGCGTTGTTTTTCCCCTCCCGCTCCGTAAACTCCCTGAACCCCGGTCACTTGCGCCACCTCCGCGCCATCGGCGAGAGCGCCACGCTGGGGGAGCAATGCCCGTTTAAATGCCAAAACAACAACGGGCAAGTAGAGGAATGCCTGCATGTGATGTGGGCTGGCTTTCACACGTATTAAAAATGTCTGTTAACCTGACGTTAGGAAGGCTTCAGCTCTTAACTTTACAACAATATTTTAAAACATGCAAGTGGGAAAATCCTCAACAGTCATTGTTTGGGAAGCTTGCTTTACCAATTGTATTTTAAATGCACATTTTTTTGCACAAGCCATGAAAATAATGCATGGAATCAGTAGGATATAAGCAGGACAGATATAAGCTGTCAGGTGCACATTGCACAATGCATTACAAGCTACCTCAGCACGCTTCTGATTTTTGAAAACCAATTGGGAAGCAGGAGCTGGTGAAAAATGGGGTGGAGGAGGCGGGTGATTAAGGATGAGGTAGTGATTGACAGAGAATGGTGATGTCAGTGTTGCCGGCCAGTGAAGCAATTGTCCTGGGTCCTGTGGATCGAAGCAAGGGTCAGTATGGCAGACCATCTTCTCAAGTGAGTCTCAGACTACTTTTGTGAAGCTCAGAGAATACTGATTATACACATATCACACCAGGTGCTGGGCAAGAACAGCAGAAACAATTTTTGTGGTGAATATATGGGGGTGTTGGACCAAACAAAGATTCTACGTGGGGTTGAAACATTGGGCCTCATTCAGGAAATGCATACAATCACATTTGATCGTAAATTGTGTGTAAGAACGTTTCCAAGAACATCTCAGCATTCAAAGGGTAAAAGACATGCTGTGAATCCAGAGAGTAAAAGACATGCTTAACCTCTGTGAAACCATCTTCTGTGAAATATCTGTATCGCACATTTGGGATAACACACACAATTTTATTCATCTCGGATAAGCCAGTAGGCCAGGAAAATGTCACGTGATGCAGTGCACGCCTACAGCATGCTATTAGTGATCGCACATCCTCTCCTCTTTGGGTCAACTTGGACTGACCAAACATTGACACACGCATCCAGCGGAATGTTTCACGAAGCAAGATCACAGAGTTAGCAGCGTAACTGCGCAGATTGAAACTCAGAACAGCTCTTTTGACTTCAGTCCAGGTTCAGACTCTGGGTTTTACTCAGTGCAGTTCATCCAGCTAACTCAGTGATCTTGCTTCGTGAAACAGGGCCCAGAGCTTCATATGCCGAAGGATCAAGGTGTGCTTAACTGTAAACAACACTTGCACATCCAGTAAAGGCACTTTCATTCTGAAAGACTCGCAAAACTCCATGCATAACCTTCTTTTAGAATGTTTTTGGAATTCCTTCATGATTACAGCCATACCATTAGACTGGGCAAAAATTCCAACACATGCCCCCCCCCCCCCGCCTCGATTTTAACCCTCCAGGGGGTAGGGTGCATAAGAGGTCTAAAACGCAAAAAATTAGCTGTCCCTCTTGCGAGATGAAAACGGCTCCCAGCCGGAGACCTCCCAGCCAGACCATCTCGGCTTGTTTTGATAGCCGTTCGGCTCCATTCAGATGACAGATACCTCTTCACAGTGGCATGGGCCCGAGCGTGAAACACAATGTGTCTTCCCCATTTACCCTAACATCTAAACCCTTCCTGCTCGCACACACACACACACACACACAAAAACCCCACAACTCAAAAAACCTTGAAAACAAATCAAAGGACAAAACCCAAGAAGTTTTGCTTTAAATGAATGGAAGCGGGGGCAAAAGGGGGGGGGGGGGTGACAGTGGGAGACAATGAAAGGGAAGAGGCCCGTTTGCAAGGGTCTCCTTGGCGTGTGAGCGTCCCCTCCTCGTGTGAGCTCATCTGGGGCTCCCTTGCGCCCGGTCCGTGTCAATTGTGACACACAGGCCCGAGGAGAAGAGGCCTCCCCCTCCACGGCCACAAGGATCAATTGAGCTCCTGACAACGGTCACACTGCATGGGGATGCCGCTTGCACAGAGAGGCCCTTCCAAGAGCTCCATTCCCCCCCCCCATCTGTCAGGGGCTTCACGGCACATTGTGTGGGTGTGTGAATGTGAATGTGTGTGGGTGTGTGTGTGGGTGTGAGTGTACGGAAGGGGGAAGAGGAAAAGGACGTTAATCACGATTTGGAGGCTCAGAAGGAGGGGGTCCGTGAGGTAGGGGGGAGCGTGGGAGGAAAGCTCATTCATTATGATATTCCCCTTTTTTTCAGAATCTATTAGCACTGCTTTTTGTCAGGACAGTTTGTATGGAAGATATTCCATAATTAGAGGAGGGAAAGGAAGAGGTGAGAAGATGGAGGGAGGGAGGAATGGAGATGGGTGCAGAGAAAGAGAAAGAAAAAGGTCCGTTATTTTAAAACCCCATAGCAATCTCAGTGTTTCTTAGTTGGGGTTTCGTACCTGCAATGCTCTCTTTGGCCATTGCTGGTGTATGCATTTATAATAGAGAAACAGAACTGTCCTTTGATTTGTTCCTTCCTTGATTAGGCGTTCTGCTTGCACCCTGGATCCTCTGTTGAGCCGAGCATTCAGAGGGAAAGCTCTGGGCTTATCAGTTCCTGAACCTGAACCGTCTCCCCCTCCTTGTCAATCAGTGCGCTGGAAAGGGGGTTCCTGGCAGCCACCCAGCACAATGAGAAGAGTGGCAACCTCTGACCTCTTTTGTGACCCTCTCTGTTCTTGGGTTTAGGGGCCAGGGCAGCAGTGGATAAACCTCTAGTGAATCGGTGAATGGGGCGCACTTGTTAAACAGGTCTGTTTTTTCCTCTTTCCTTTTTTCACCCCTCAAAGTGAAGTCCAAAAAAGAGCTGGGTGGCAGTTTTGATTGGCCAGTTCAAAATGTGTGATTCCAGGACAGGCAAACCAGCTGAACAAAGCATAGCTGTGATGAGGGGAAAGGATACTGGCTGGGAAAAAGAGCTGGCCTGCGGTAATAACAAAATTATAATTTAAAAGAAAACTGAAGTAAACTGTAAATGCATTTTAAAATTGAGCTTAACATAACACTGAGAGGAACAGTCCAAACAATATGCAACTAAACTGTTACATACATTCATCTTATTTTGCATCACTGCAAAGACGAGGTGCATAGCTAACGCCATTTCCACTTGTGCTTAAAGCCGTCTATTGTCATCTGTTCATGTTCCACCGGTCTTCCCTGCAGATCTTTTCCGCGTATGCCCGGTCTACTGCCAGCCTATGCTACCAGCCAATTAAAGTATATGGAATTCTTCCTTTCCGCTTATCAGAGGTTAACGATAATACTGAATTCGTGACGTGTTTTTCATATTTATTGGTCACTTTTCTTTTGGCCATTAGCTGTAGGCCTACCCCCAGTTTCATAAGCGGCGATACCTCCAGGATAAATCAGCGACTAATAACGCTAGATGGCCCCCCTCCGCAATCGAACTCCTTTCAAATATTCGCAAAACTGTTATTTATAGTCTAAACGTCCGCATATGCACGCTCTATGTGCTACATTTCACACCACTTGAGTGCGCTGTTGGGGGAGCCTGATATATTTCATAATAGCAGAACATTTCCGCACGCTTATTTCGGGTATTTTACATTCAAACAAACATGCAACAGTTGCCTTCCAAGAAAATGAATCCAGGCAAATATTCACCGGCAGATGGTGCACTAGTGTCGGTCGTCCCACAATAGTGCCGACAGGAGACCTGGGGGTAGTGGTGGTGCTGAGGAATGTCGTTAAGTAAAGGAATACAATAGTGATACTATGCAATATATAAAATTGATAATTGTGTCTGTGCGGTTTTATCATTCCAAACTCTTTACATAAGCCTTATATTGATGCAACTGAACTGGGTTCCCTTAAAACAAATTAACCATGCCTTGCGAAATGTAAACGAGTATGTTTTAAGTTTATTCTAGCGCAAAATGCAGCAGAGAAACTCCAGCCCCTCACAGCTGTCGAACATTCCAAAACAATTCGCTCATTAAAGCTGATTTGTGGCAGCTTATTCCAAGCGCTCGCGCTCATTATGCATTATCAGCCACCGAACACAGGTGCGTCGCTCTGAGGCATCGCGCAAGCTACTACATGACTTCTCGGCATCCGCGGTCTTTAATCAAGAAGCTGCTGATAAGCCATTCGAAGTGTAATAGTAAAATTCCCAGTGACGTGCTCTAGCTAGAATATGAATGATCTTCCAACCAATATCCTACCACGCGTAATGTAAATACATGTAGTCTATGACGACCCGGTTGGTAAAACAAAAGTGGAACGTAGGCTATGATCTTTCAGATTTATACACAAAATATCCTATATTTCGGACTCTAGTATTACTGCTTTTATATACGACTGTAAATGTGAACGAAAAGTTTGTCTAAATGTGATTGCAAACTAGGTAATGGTGAACGTGTGCTTATTTCTAATGCATTAGTTTAGCATATATAGTACTACACTGTACAAGCATATGTTTTATACAGTGTTATTTATTTATACAGAATTAGTGTTTGGTATACAGTAAAGATTTGTATTTTTATTTATTCATGGGGCGGGGGGGAAATAGGGCTAGGAATAGGGCCTGGTGTCTGCTGTTGTTGCTAAATTGAAAAACTAATGACATGCAGGAATTCTATCTGGTTGGCTCAGTACCTTCTCTCTGGATGGCTATGAGGGTAATAATTTAAGATGTTAACTTAGGACAAAGATGACTGAGGGGACGGGGGCTGGGAAAGGTAATCAAAAAGTGGTTTAAATCAGCCGAAATGTGACAGGCTTGCTGGGGGCTCGGTGGCCAATTAATCCACCCTGTCATCTCCTCTCGTCTGTCCACCAAAGAAAGTGGCAGTCTTCAGACTCAGCAGTCCCTTCCTGGAGCGTCGGTTGGGGGGCATGGCATAATATCTGTGTCCGCTGAGTGGATCTCGCCTATTTTTCCATAGCATGAGAGCCATAAAAGTCTTGTTTCTATTGTCCGGGATCTCATTTTGGGCCATTGTTCCCCAGGATCGGCACACCAGAAGCCAATAAGTGCAACATGGTCTCCCATCGAGCGTCGGTCTAGCATTCCTGGCATTTCTAGTCGTCTGTCCCTCGTGACATTTGGGGGCAATGATGTTGGTCGGTGGCAACAATGTGTTGTTTTGAGAGATTTCTTTGAGTAGGGGTAAGGATGAAACCTAGATCAACAGGTGCTATTGCTGTTTATATCCATATTTTTGGACAGCAAAGAATGAATGTACTGAGAAGTTGCCAGTGGCCAAAAAACTGAATATTTTCAATTGAGATTAGTAGTGATGAACACACATTTTTCCTAATACATTGTCAATAGTTTACAATTCCAAAAACAATGATAATATAACAAGGAGTACTATCGGAATATTTAAATCTGGAAATTGACACTCTTTGTTTACATTAGATGTGTGTAAGATGTTACATATTTTGTAACATAGATTATTAGTTTAAAATGACAAATTATCTGGGTTCATAAAACGCAGAAGGGAAGACAATAGAAAACAACAATTCCATCAGTGTTTTTTCTGTAATTTTAAAAGCATCGTCCATACTAATGTACCATAATATCACTAAATAATGAAAGATGGTGTACTCAGGGAAACTGCTTGTATTGTTTGCTCATATTTTTCTCGAAACCACTGCGCCCAGTATCGGTCAAACTGAGTGCACGGGTCTATTAGGGTCCCGGTGCCATTGTTCAGTTTCCAGCTCTGTCGTCTCGTTCCCAGCTCCAGACACAGTGCACCTCACCAGGGGCACGTCCTTTCATCTTTCAGCTTCTTTCCTGTTACAGCTTTTTGGACTCGATGGCTAACTGAGCGGTGAGCGGCGGGGAGAGTTACAGTGAATGCCTTTCGCCGCTCACGGGGCTGGAGACTGGCCCTGACGCACGGCTCGGCTCCACCGGCTCCATCGGCTCCACCGGCTCCACCGTCTCCGTAATCAGCGCCTCCAGCAGGGGAGCCCCTGCTTTATTACCCAGCTGCCCACTTTCCCAGGAAGGTAACCAGGGGCTTCCACCCCTGCACCTCAATATGCCGGGGAAACCACACATTCCACAGTCGTCATTATTTTGCTTTATTTCTTTAATTAAATACCCCATGCAGGCAGAGGTGAGCATTTTTTTTTCCCGTCTAGAAAGTAAAAAAAAAAAAAAAAAGAAAGAGGCAGGAATCTTTCCTCATTAATCGGAGGATGAGAAAGTGTTGAATATGCTTCATCTCCATAAATCTGTATTAAATTACAAATTTATATACTGTATGTGGTTTGTAAGATACAAACTAATGGAAAATCTCATTGGATAAGCTCTGAGCACTTTTTACGTTTTTGTGGCTTGCGATTACTATGATAGTGTGGTGGTTATTTAGTTATTGTAGTCCTTAAAGAAGGCTATAGTGAAAACACAAGTGTGTGTTTTTATGGCAGTCTAGCCGTTGCCAGCCACTTAAGTTTGGTGTCATTGGGTTAGGAGTTTGCATAAAGTAAGGCCAGTAGGCCTGCTGTGTTCTGTGTGTCAGTTCTGAGAAGACGGGTGGATTGTAGCAGCTAATCCTGAGCAATCTCCCTTGAATTTGGGTATCACAGAGGAAAAGGATGTTTCTGCAGTTCCAAGGCAAATACATTAAATAAATCTGTCTGACACAAATCTCATAATTACTAATTAAATCAGAAACTCATTGATTAAAAAAACTAAAGTTTAAGGCTTTTTAAGAGAAGGAGCAATGCAGTGTGGTAAACTCCAGTGTAGGTAGGACCACAGTGGCTGATAGCTCTTACTGGCTGTCATAAAGTAAGATGTTAAATGGATGAATTAAAGTCTCATCTTTTAGTGATTAGTGGCCCTAATCCCGTAAAGGGTGCATGAAGCCCCAATCACCCCCAGGGCGTTCCCCAGTCTTTTTCAGAACTGTGGGGGATCAGTACTGGTGATGAGCTTTGAGGAACTTTTCCACAATGTCACATTTCTCCTCGTGTACTTTGTCTGCCTGTGATCTTTTCCCCCTCACAAAAGACACGTTAATAACGATTAGCGATAACCGCGCGTGTTTTCTGGGCGTCTCCTGTGCTGCGTGTAGCGGTTTGGCTAAGCGCTGCGGATCCCTTACCTGGAGAGGGGGAGGGGGCAGGTAGCCCCGGGGGCTGCTGTTGATGGAGCGCTCGAGTGCACGGGGGGAGGGGGGTAGGGGGGTGGTGGCTTTTTTTGAAGAGGGGGCCGGTCGTGGGCTACGCTCCGTCAGACGGGAGGCTTTTTCTTCCCCTCAGGACGCGCGGTGCTCTCCCACTGGGGCCCAGATCAGCGCGGGGCCCTCCCACTGGGGCCCAGATCAGCGCGGGGCCCTCCCACAGGGGCCCAGATCAGTGCAGGGCCCTCGCCAGGTCTCTGCAGGAGAGGGGCCAGGATTAGTGCTTCAGAAAAGCCTAACCACCGGCATCTGCAGGCCTTTGTCTGGCTCAGCCCGCCCCTGATACGCCAAACGCACAGATCTTCATCTCTGCGGAGTGACGGTCACTTACAGGAGCGGGGGAAGAAACTAAGTAGACGGCTATGAATTTGGAGGCCATAGTTCGTGAATATTCAGTGTTTTCAAAATGTTGAATATTCATAATTGGAGAGAGCAGAGCTGGCTCTAGGCCCTAAACAAAACCGATTACAGATTGGGGGGGGGGGGGGGGGGGGTTAGTGGAACCGATAGTGGACTTTTTGAGGGGAGGGGGATACAACAGCTACTGCACAATTAAAATGTCTCTCAGAAAAAGAAAAAACACATTTAAAAGCTGAATTGAGTGGCCCACGGATGGTTTTGGCCCCGCAGCCAGCTCTGGGAGAGACGGGGCTTGAACCATCCTGAGAGGTTTCTGCTTGGAATGGGCCATTGCAAAAAGTATGCCAACAGCAGATGGATTGTATCTGGGCCAGGGACAAAACAGAGTACAAAAGATGTTAGAACTATTTGCAGACTTTTTCGCCAAAGAACTTCACATGGCTTCTATTCTCTTTGGTCCATCTTTATAAAAAATAATTTATAAATTAATGCACGTGGGAATTGAATGCAGAGCTGATTCTGGTGTGTGTGTGTGTGTGTGTGTGCTTGTGCGTGCGTGCGTGCATGCATGCGTGTGTGTGTGTGCTTGTGCATGCGTGTGTGCGTGCATGTGTGTGTGTGTGTGTGCGCAGGGGAAGAGGGAGGGGGAGGGGGGGCAGTTAAGGGAGTTATAAAAGGTGTCTTGTTGTGGCGTTGGGGGTAATTAAAATGATTGGGCTGAGTTGGCCAGAGTGCAGCGAGGCTCTTTATCTTGCAGGCCAGCTCCAGCCGCCAACATGTCACATCACTCCACAGATCAAGGGCTGTTCCCTGCCTGGCTCGCCCAGGCCCCCAGCCCCAGGCTCCAGGCCCCAGCCCCAGCCCCAGCCCCAGGCCCAGCACACTAATGAGTCCCCGCCAGCCTCCCCAGGGCCCGGCCTGGGCACATGTTTGGGGCGTCGGGGGTCAGGGACCCAGGGCAGGGGTGGGGGACAGAGATCACAGCTGGATCTGAGAAAGCACCTCGGTCGATCACACATTGTATTGTGACACTCCAATTTCCCCAAATGGATCCACACTACACAATATGAACTGTGATTTAGTATATGGCAAACATAATTAAATGGCCCCTTAAAAAAACAGCATGGCTGGCACTGATGTCATTAAGTGCAGCTAAGTTGCATTTTTATTTAACTCTTTATTTTTATTTTTTACAAGGCTAAGTGTGAATACCTCAATTAATAGATATGAAATATTTCAATTGTTTATTTCACACTTATTTAATTTTTTTTGCTTTTTCAACCTTTTTCTCTGCAATTTGGAATGTCCACTCATGGTCATGCAGCAACGCTCTTGCCCTCACTGATTCGAGAGAGCGCACACAAGCGTGATCTCTCCTCCGAAGAATGCGACGTCTAACTGCTGCTTCTGTCCGTACAATGTTGTAAAAGGGAGGCGGGGCTTCAGAAGACTGCGAATTCAATTTCGATTTGCTAAGAGCCGTGCTGCAGAGGGGATTTTATGTGAACAGCTATTGCTCAACGTGATGTTTTGTGGAAGTATTCGAGAAGTCTGATGGAAGTGGTTGGTCGTTGCCAAAGCGACTGGCCATGATGGAACGCGTCACATATGCATACTCCACGACGAGGCTCTCGGCCCTGCTTTGCATATTCCAGGTCCTGAGGATGTTCAGCAGAAGGGAAATGGCATCCCCGTCTCAACCGCCTCGCAATTCAAACGCTTCCATTTCCGCAGTAAACACCGGGCAGTTGCCTCCGGCAGTGACGTGTGCGGAAAGGGAAGGAGGTGACTAACATTTGCATTCGTACCACAGTGGCCCTTTGTCCCCCCCGGCTCTCAGGAGCCCATTGATCCGGTGGGGTACGCCGTGTTTTCCCGAAAACAAGTCGTCTCCTCCGAGTCTGTTTTGACCCAAAACACAGCGAGGTGACGGGGGGGGGGGGGGGGGGGAACCTCTGATGCCCCCCGCTCTCCTCAGAAGAGGGGCGGCCGCGTAAAAAAAAAAAAAGGAGGAAGCGCTGAGTCGCGACCCGCGATCCGAGCCGCGCAGGTGCCCGTCGTTAGCGCGACGTTGAAACCAAACTTCAAAGAGCCGAGGTGCTCCAGGAGTCGCTGCCTCGCCGGGCCCCCGAGGGCCGGGCTGGCGACACGAACAAGGGACACATTCTTCTCTGCTTCGCTTGAGCGCCTGACGATCCACATCACGGCCTTCCGCTTTACCCAGAGGTGTCCGATCTTATCCGAAAAAAGGGCTGAGATTGGACACCTCTGCTTGAAATGAAGCACTAAGCCACCAGATTCTACTTATCAAGGTTCTCGAAGGTCCGTGGCTAGTTGATTAGTTGAATTAGTGCTGTAGTGCTGGGCTAAAACATTAAACCTGCACCCGCACCAGCTCTTTTCAAATAAGATTGGATGCAGCTGGGTTAAACTATGGGTCAAACCTACATGAACATTTCCTCTTTAGTGGCAAGCCATCGTTTCAAAGACTTAAATCAATGCTGAGCCCTAGACATTGGAGTGGTCTGTGCAAAGGCCTAAGAGTGGAGAAAGAAAGGGGAGAAGAGATGTCCTCATTGGCCACAAGCGGCATCTCCACTGCCGTCTGGAGACCTGAGAATCTGAGAATTACAGGGTTCTATCTGCCATTCCTACAGTTCTGAGCTGTAAAATTCTTATCAGTTCATTGCTTTCAAAACTTGCTTAAAAACTGAGCTTTTAGAACTTGCTTAAAGACTGTAATTACACCCAGACTTTAAACTTTTTAACCCCGCACACATGCAAAGAATGATAAGTACAGCATTTATTTGTAAATGACTAATTTGGATAAAAAATGACACTAAGAGCCCAGTAATTCTCATGTCATGATCTTTTCTTGTGAAACTGTGATGACACTGACCAGGTGCAATTGCAATTAAGAACATCCATGCTACTTTCACTTTCACCAAATAATGGCAACACTGAAAACTTGAAAACAACTAACATTGAAAGAGTATTTCATCTTTGTCACTGAATAGACTACAGTGACAAAGTGAAAACGGCAACAACACTTTATTTATGGGTAGTACAGGTATGTTATTATATATTTATTTGTATTGATTCAGAGGTGTCTGTCTAAAACAGAGTGATTAACAGGTGAAAATGTTTCCATCTGAAATGTTGTGGTTTCCACTGAAATGTGAAAAGAACACTGTTTCCACAATAACAGTATATGTTAATCACATCCATAGGATAAGTGATGTGTGCTGTGCTAATGTTCTTTGAAACAAAAAGGTTACTTTCTTCAGTCTTTCAGAATTTCGTCAAAATGTTAAGTAGCATCCTAAGGTTATAGCCCATGTACTGTGTTTCTGGGAATGTGCTTTATATTGTACCTGTTAAGGGAGAAGTGATTTTGTAAAATGTGTGAATGACTGTTAGAACCACCATGGGCAAGGAGTGGTTTCCTTACTTTACTGCCATTTATGCATTACCCTTAGCAATGCAAACACTAGTGATAAGATCAGGAGTTGCAGTGCAGCAATTACCATAGAGGGGGAAAGTATAGTCCCAAGAGAAACAGCAACTTGTAAACTTTACCTATCGAACATTAAACTAAGTTACGCAAAAACAAAACTACCCATTAAATTCATTGGTAAATGAAAACTCAATGTTACAACATGTTGTTGGTGCAGGCAACCCAATTTGCAACCCTACAGTCACGCTAACTGCACTGGAGACAGACAGTGTTCTGAACATACTCAGGGAATGCACTCTGTGATGTCACAATGTCTGAGAATGGGCTAAAGTTCCCATCATCAGTGTGTGTCACTAGACAATCCCATTCTGCTGCAGAGGACCTTTCACCGCTGATTCTCCAGTGCATTGCCAGTGGCGACTGTCTCCAAACAAATCAGCTTCAGACATCATCAGTCTGGCCAGATGGGTTCAGGGTAGTGCTTCCCAAGAACCGTGGATTTTCCGGTTTGTTTTTGTGCGTCTTTTGTGCAGGAAAATGGCCCTTGTTTTTTTTTTTTTGAGCGCTGACAGTGTTGGTCTCCTGTGGTGATGGTCAGTCGGCTTGGGAGAGAAGGCCACTCATTCAGGCTCCCTGGCTATAAAAAGCTCTTTGTATTGAAAGCGATGGGGTCGCTCCTGGCCTCAGTCGGCCAATAAATGCTCACGTTATATACTTCTGTTGTTTTATTTGTGAATCCAAACAAAAGTACGGAGACATTTATTTATTCAAGAAGGAAGAAAAAAACATAAAGGGGCAATTTGCATTGATTTTGCTCCGCCACAAATGAAGTCATTTTTTAGTCATACGGAAATAGACAGCAGTGAATATTCAACTGCCAAAAACCCAAAAGGAACCAAAAAAAAAGATCAATGACACCTTTACAATGCCAAATAGGAGGAAATGGTCAAATTGTTTCTTTTATTTGATATTTGTTTAGATTTTTCTTCTTCTTTGTCCATAGATTTTCACATGGATGTGCCCATTTAAGACAATGATGGGAATTCAATTTCAGAGTCAGTCTTCTGAATATTTTAGTTTTGATGTCTACAATGAAGATGACCTTGAAAAGATGACTTTATAGACTAACAGAATTAGTGAAAAGCACAGGAAGGAGAGAGCATCAATAGATCTCCTTTCTTTGACTTGGTTTTCATCTTTTTATTTCACCAAACACCAGCCCTTCAGCATGAAGGAAATCCTGCCTCCCCTTCATAGGGTCTGTTTGGCAATTTTGACATGTTCATTATTGGCACAGAAGCCAGATTTTCAGATCTTCAGTCATTTGAATAACCTGTATGTTAAGTACAATTAGATTAATTTCACCAACAGAACATAGTGTTTAGAATTACAATTCTTAAAAATGTATTCCATAAATTTAAAAATTACTGCACACTTTACAAAAATAACAAAAAAAATCTTCTGCTGGTGTCATTCCTTTAGATTTCTAGATCCCTTAAGATTTCAAGAATAAATAATCTTCTTCTTGTTACTATCATGGGAACACACTCACACACACACACACCATAGTGCATAGGACACAGAGAGAGTTGTAATAAAATAGAGATGTTGCAGTTGCAGCTGGAAAGAACGCCAGCACACAGGGCATCCTCAGGGCTGAGTTAGCGTAGCCCTGCCCTACAGCCATGGACACACATATGGTTGATAAAAAAACTAGTATATGCAGGCCACAATATTTTCAAAATAGTTTTATTTTGCTACTTCATTCCACTCCATTCAATGGTAATTCTCAAGTTCCAAGAAAAGGAAGTAAGACATACAAATGATTTAATTGCTTGCTGGGTGTTGATAGTAAAATGAACTCAACTGGCTTTGACCGCAAATAGGAACA
Organism: Anguilla anguilla; assembly: GCF_013347855.1. Classification (NCBI taxonomy): domain Eukaryota; kingdom Metazoa; phylum Chordata; class Actinopteri; order Anguilliformes; family Anguillidae; genus Anguilla; species Anguilla anguilla. The sequence continues at coordinate 31,902,283 of NC_049213.1, read as the reverse complement.
TGTTTGCTCTGAAATATTTTCATGGATAGTTTCAGTGAAGGCTCAATCTGAAAACATTAATACTCTTTTTATAACATGATGATGGTTTTTTTAAAATTGCATTACCATAATGAATAATCAAATTAAATCAATTAAATCAATAATCATTTAAAAATAATAATACACATTATCATACACCTAGTACTGTCTGGGTGGCTAGCTAGCTAGCTAAGCAAGTCAACCATTGCCTAGCTAACCTGTGAGACGCAAGCCCATAAATCACAGTGAGGGTTTCAGAGAACCAGGAAGGCAAAAGCGTGCTAAACAACCTTTTTGTGAAATGGTTTATGATCTCCCCCTGCCCCCCCCCCCTCCCCTCCCCCCAACAGATTTTACTTTAAAGAATACCCTGGGCTGAGCATAATTTGCCTCGTGCTTTTGCTGTGCTATACCAACTATAACAGAAGGGAGACGTGTGTAATAATGCTCTCATCTCTCTCTCTCTCTCTCTCGCCCTCTCTCTCCCTGTATTTCTGTTTCAGGGAACTTATTTTGGGGGGGGGGGGTAGTCTCACATGCGACACGGCTATGGGACATACATGTCATGCTCGATTTCCTTTAGCGGCTGAGATATGAATGCAGCGTACGGGAAGCTGTACATGCATGGGGACACCCTCTAATGTAATTATGTTGACACCGTCTTAGTTCCACCAACTGGAAATCTCTCCATCACAGCCTCCCATTCATCCACCGCAGTGTCAAGCCTTTTTTTCAGAGGGTGGTCACCGTTAGAAATAAAGAGTCTTTCTGCACCTATTGTTCTCATTGTCTCAGTAAGCCCGTCATTAGCCAGAAAATTGCATTACTGAAGACCTCCGCTGGCAACATCAGAAAGCATCATCTTAAAGTGAGACAGAACTCCACCACGCCCCCACCCCCCACCCCTCACCCCCCTTCTTATTTTAAGTTCTTTTGCTCAAAGTTCTTCCAATTCCCGATTCTGAGAAAGAAAAGATCATTAATTACAGAACAAGGGTCCATGTCACATTGCCAGTATGTCTAATAGTACAGAACATAAAAATTGTTTCCAGTGATAGAACATGGAATGGTGTAAAATGCTGATCAAGTCATATCAAAGTGACAAGATTTGAGAACAAATTATTATTTTAAAAGTTCAATAATTCTTTTTTAAAAGTTTTTTTTTTTTGGAATATATCCTCAATTCATAAAGGTATAGGCATGAACACTAGGGCACTGTAATACTTTGAGTAACAATTAGGGAAGGATTACTTTTCATTTTTTTGGAATCTCATCTTAATTTTTTAGACTTTCAATAAAATGTGACCATACCCTAAGCTAAGGACAACATTTGGATTGAATACCTCACACAGTATTTTTTTTTTATTAATTTGCTTTTCATAGCACTGTTACTAGTTGCTCACAGTGAATTGAACTTAATACTTTCAGATTCTTGTAGATTTTCCAGTGGTGATCTTATGGGATTTTTTTTTTATATAAGATTGTAAGTATTGTTTAGATTTCCAAAAAAAAAAAAAAGAGAGAGAGGAAACAATGGTACACTTTAAAAACAAGAGTTAAATTGGGCATGCTATCTACAAGAATAAATAAAAGACATCAAAACAATGGAGTCTCCAGTAAAAGACATGCTTTGCAAACAACCATGAAAGTGAAGTTCTAATAGTGATCCAGTGATAAAGCCTGATTGCATTAGAGTTGTAGTCAACACACATTTTCTCCAAATGTTGGTTCATTAAGGGTTCCAGCAATTTGCCGAATTGAATTTAGTTTTTTCTTAAACTTGGTATGCATGTTTTCGGTTTCTTTTAAAAAAAAAAAACAGACACCAGGCGGAACGTCCAAATGCTTCATTGTGTGGCATTAAAGCGGTCCTGTGCATTTCGGTGAAGTGACCCATTCGAAATAACCAGTATCATTTGGGAACTGAGGTCCATAATAGAGTCCATTTGAATCTGCTGACAAAAGGTTTTCTGAGGGGAAGCCTCGATGGAGAGTGTGAAGAAAAGAAAGAAAGAATTTGGGGATGTCGGGGGGGGTGGGGGTGGCGGGGAGGGGGGGGCCTTCAGGACGAAAACAAACTGCAGCAGCCGACTTGAGTTGACTTAATCTGATTAGGCCAACCTCATCAACGGGCCACTTAAAAAAGGGAAGAAAGCCATGAATTGGGCCAAAAAAACAAGAGAAAGGGGTCTCTTTCTGAGGACAGAGGCAGGGAGTTTCGGTGAATGCCAGCGCATTGTGAGGGACATGCTGGTCCACAGATGGCAAAATGAAAACAAACTGTTTGAAAAGCAAAGCAAATATAATTGATCCCGGCTTTTCTTTTTTTTTTTGCAGGTATGAGAACAAAAAAATGAGTAATAAGATTAAGAAAGAATAAAGTGAAAGTCCATGAAATGGCTTTCAGTCTTACGCCGCTGGTTGTGCTAACGTTGCGCTTTGAAGAAACGCAGGATATTCACAAACGCGACAAAAGAAAAATATTTCCATAATTCAGGCTCCAGAAATTGAATTACCTCTCATAAATCATCATTCTGGAAAAAAAAACAAAATTTCTATAGATAAAAGGCACAAAAAATGACAGGCCACAAAGTCTAAGGGTATTCATTTTAAGATGTGATACATGCAGTATATTTTAAGAGATCCCACATGTTTATAAGACTGATTCCGTTGATGGGCAGATTGACCCCAGGTCAATACTTTGTACAGATATTATTCTTTAAAAACGTAGTACAGGAACCCTCTTCCACAACCAGCACTTGCGACCACAGCAGCACTCTTTTAGTCAATAAATTATCTCTGGGATCATTTGTGTTTATTTCTAGTCATTCAATGAGCTACAGGGACACTGATAAAATTACTGCATGGGTCTGCACATGCAGAGGGAAGGGAGCACATTTTTGCCAGTTTCCACATCCGTGTCAATAGCTCTTTCTCATGTTGCATGCTCCACAGGAAATAGATACAACTAAAAATAAGATTATTGAATAGTAATAAAAGTATTATACATATGTACACCCTCTGGAGGTATGTCAGTGTAAAAGCTACTTTGGCATTACTTTATGTCTTTTTTTCTTGCAGATTAGACCACAAACATAGAATGCCCCAATTCAAGTCACTGTACAGCCTTCAGGTCTGCAGAAATGTCTGTAAGTACCTCAAATATTTCACTGCATTTCAATGCACACAAAGACTGCCTGGGTCATTTAAAGACATACACCAAAACTCAAATAGTATCAAACAAAACTCCAGAAAGCGAAGTCAGTTTAAATTCTGGCCTAAATAGTTTTGAGAGAGATTTCAGCGCAAAGCCAGTGCCTCAGGTTCACTCTTACCTGAGCCGCCATCAGAGAGTTTATTCTCAGACCAATCCCATTTCACCGCCTGTCCCCTGTAATCTGGGGAGATCAGCGAGCCTCTTAATATTTAACTATTCATTGTGTTCCTCTACTGTGAGGGCCCAGCATAGCCGGTAATGCTTATTACAGGCCATGAGATGGATTAGGGTGATGCATTTAATCTTTCTGCTTTTTAATGGCAGCTGGCAAACAAAGAACCAGCACCTACACTGGTTCGTGCACATATATCCACAGTCCATCTACACATGTGTACAAGAAACATAACAAGGTTTCATGAAAAGAATAGGATATTTTCAGTCCATATAATTCGGTCTATGTGTGTTTGTTTGTGTGTGTGTGTGTGTGAGAGAGCGAGAGAGAGAGAGAGAGTAAATGTGTACGCCTGTTTTCTCATTTGTAAGATGTCGTGCTGATGTAATCTAAAGCCACAAGTTCTAAACTATTCATTTCTCTGCTCTAAAAGTTAGTCACCCAAGAATTATTTTCAAGTGGAAAACTACATAAAACTAGACAGTGACCACTGATAAAGAAGAAAATGAAGCTGGGTTCAATTAAAGTATTAACTAAACTAATACTAATTCTAATCTAACATTAAACTATTTTAGAACATGTCATTATTAATATATAGATTTTGAAATGAGTTTATTTTCTACTTATTTGGCAGACATTTTATGCAGAAGCAACTCAGAGGGCTTTTAAAAGGTGATTTAATTTACAGAGCAGTTTTCCTGGAATGGTAAGAGTGTTTCTTGTTTATCATTTTTGACGTCAAACAGCATGCAATTCTGTGGAACATTCCTTCATAACTGAATTTTAGCCAGTCAGCAGACATTTCACAGCACAACCCTTATTCTGTTGAACAAAACCAACTTGTGAAATTATTGAAGACAATTTTAATGTATAAAGCATACATTTATAGATCTGGTCACACCCTGTAAGTTTCAGTTAAAGATTGTGAATAAAGTCCTTTAAATTGAATAACTTAATATTACCTTGTATGAAGCTGAATAAATAACATGCCAGGCAGAAGCCACAGTATTACCTCAAGACACCAGTCAGATGCATTCCTGCATTTAAAATAAAAAAAATAAAAAAAAGAAATTCTCCTAAAACTCCAAGAGGTAGGGGCTTGGGTTTCTGAAGAGAGGGACTTAGCAGAAGCATGGCCAGGATCCAGGGGTTAGGTTTGCATCATTACCTTCCAATCCCAAAGCAAACAGGCTAAAGGTGAAGAGCCATGTACACAGCTGGCCTCTGAGGCCGGTGGGCCTTCAGCAAACAAGTGCCCCGCGTGCCCCAGCACGGCTCTCCCTAACCCGCCAACAATGGCCTGCGAGTCGCCACAAAACAGCCCGAAATGACACTTTATTTAACACGCCTCCACTCAGCCAAGGGTTACACACCGGTAGAGTGCAGCAAAAGTTCTTTTATTTCGTTTCCAAATCCAAAGCTGGTGTGGTGAACGGTTGTTTAAGGATATTATTTTTATTTTCAGTATTATCTCTTAGGAAATGCTTTCCTTCACTGACTGATTCACTGTTTATATATCACAAAGCGTAAATGTAATTGACATGTAAAATGATCTGTAACTAATGTAAGAAATGTTAAGCAATATTTTCCACTTTCTGAACAATTCCATTGTAATGCGCTCCAAACAGTAGGGCACACTGGGATTTTTTTTAGTTTAAACAGTAAAGGATTCATTGTCCTAAACCCATGTTTATTAAGCGTGTCATGTGGAATATGTGTGAATCATACTAAAGAAGACCACATTGAATACGTGAAATGCATTAAATTGTTTTAATTTGCAGAGATCTGCCCCTTTCAAGCAACAAAGAACTTCCTCATAGGGTCACTTCAGTATCTGTGAAACTGAGGAGCGCTATTATCCAAAGTACATTTTAGGTTAAATAAACGTCCGGTCACTGGGTTCATGTACTACAGAGCAAATGTAGCACTGAAACACATCAGAAGGTAGTGTGGTCCTTTAAGAGACGTGCCATAATGCCATCCTACCAAAGCATAAAATCCTCAGGTCTAGCAATAAAGTTTGTATTAACTGTACCCCACTCAGAATTTGGTAAATAGGAGTGCAAATGTATTACCTTTGATTGATCTGCCATTGGCAGTTTTTTGTCTCTGCAAGCGTTCATATGAGAACCTTCCCAAAATTTGTACAATCCATACAATAAAATCTATTTCATTTCATATGTTTAATTTTAGATACTGCCAGTTCATCGATATCAAATGTTCAATTTCCGATACTGGTTGCCTTATTTCTTCCGGTTGTACAATATTATTATTTTCTGTTTGTTGGTTTGGTTATTTCAGATTGAACGACTAGATTACTTTATTAATTGTATTTCGTTATTACACTTTACCATGCAACAAGTTGTTGCTTTACTCAAAACCGTACATACGTCAGCATCATCTTTGATACGAGTCTTTAACCTTGCAAAGCACATACTAACTCCACACACCCGAGTAGTTGGCACAGGTCCTTTTCTTGCGCCACCTAGAGGAAAAGCCAATGCAATAATTATCAGAACGATTCGGTAATTACTCTTATAAAGGTCTCCCTTCTTTCTGGTTTAATGCACTCCGCGCAATATTTTCGCATTCATTCATCATGCCAGGCAATAAATTTTAAAAAGCAATAAAAAAAAATTAAGTGCATATTCCCGCCAACAAAAGTTCAAATCTTAAGATAAATTATCCAAATATTTCTAAGCATGATGAAGATTGGTGTTTTTATTGGCTAGTTTTGACGAAAATATCTTATTATTATCAATAAGCTACCGTGATGCGTGATCATGAAACCAGAGCAACATCTCTGCTTTCCATCGTCGTGAGTAGCTGCTCTAATTAAACTGATCATTAAAATGATCCGCAATAAAATCAGGTAAAGCGATTTTTAAAAATGTAATCAAGTAAACTTGGAATGCATGGAACCCCCGGTAGGCGGCAGCCTCTCACTACAAAACACAACTCGCCAAAGTCCGTGCGATTCAACTGCCAAGAGTGATTTTAAGATAACATGATAAATCGTATGGATGATACCACATCATATAATGATTTTTTTTGTCATTCAACGTAATTTGTGAATAGGTTCTAACTGGCTTAAATTTTTTTTTTTTTTTTACCGAACCTGACCGTTTTCCAAGACAACTTTACATTATGGTGCTATAAATGTATTTTTATGTGATAAATTAGATACTTTGGCCACTTAAATATTTTAGTAAGTAATGCACATATCCAGGTAGTACAACTCACAAATGCCGAGACTGTGTGTACTTTTATATTCTCGTTTTAAGCACAGGAATGTAAATGCATAACTTAAGGGGTATAACGTTTACAGATACCAATCTAATCTGGACTCCGGTTCATGACAAAAACATTGTTATGGACAAAAATGTATATCGCTTAAAATTACCAGCGTGTCTCCTAATAATCAATGAGTTATGACAACTCACTTATCTTTAAAACAGCATTATTTCCATTTGGCTAGGCGATCCACGGTCGACCTGAGGCTCGACACAAGCGTCCGTGCGTAAACTATCGAAAGTTATCTTCCGTAAACTTTTTGAAAACTAACGTTTTCCTGTTTGCATGATCAATGCAATCTACCCGACTGTTTACAAAAATCAGGCTAGCACGAAGACTCATTGTTTACACAACGAAATTATGAGGTGCTCCTGTTAGATGGAGGAGTGGTTTTCCCAGGCTCTGGAGCGGGAGAGGGTGTATTCCTGCAATGAGCGCGGTCTCCCATTCCTCTGCAATCAGGGAGCACTGCTCTGGCACGTGCTATGCGGAGGCAGGAGTGCACTGAACGAGCGCTCACAGTGGGGCTGGCACGCGGACAGATGTTAGTCGAACTTCCCCCACCCATCTATGCATCCCTCCCTTGCTGTGATGATTGACAACTGGAGGTTTACCCGGCCAATCAGAGTGTAAGAAGATGAATTAGCTTACAATTCCCGGCTGTCATTGGTTTCCTGCATGCCGCTGCGCACCGCCTCGCGTGGAGAAACAGCTGCTTTTTAATCTTTGAAGTACAACAGAAGCACACATTAGAATTTTCAGACTGGCAGAATTTGCTTGTTAATTGTTTTACCTTAGGTTTAAACAATTTCACTCCAAAGTTTTCTTTTTGTAACAAACATAAGTGGCTTCGGGAAAGGACTTATTTATATAGTCCTTTATAAATGTAAAGCTCTATTTCAGCGTAACTGTAGAATTATTCCCAAACTCACCAGTGAAAATTCCCCAACATACAGTTTCATCAGCGTAATGCAATTAGATTTATTTGCATGGTAATTACATGCGGACTACATTCACACACGGGCTTAAATTTGGGTATGAAGACATCTAAGACCACTGTCTAAGGGGTAAATTCTTGCGGGCAAAAAAAAGTTAGTAACAAACAGCCACTACATTCCCCCAATAGTCCTTATCGCTCCACAACCTGCCGGGCCGCGCTCACCGCTTTGTTGTTTGTACCTCCAGGGCTGATTGAGCAGCGCGTGACTGACAGCCCGCGGGGGTGTTGTCCAATCATCGGTCTGCCCCGCGCCCAAAGGGTGAGTCTGCACGCCTATTGGCTGCAGCGAGTGTGGGAAAGAATGCAGAGAAGGTTTCACACGAACTGGGAGCAGGCGGACCAGCTATAAATATCACGGGCGTGTGGCACTTTGAGTCGACTTGCGCACGGCGTCCTAGCAACACACGAGTTTAAATAAGCGAATAGATGTGATATAGCTGATCAGAGTGACTTGCGCGCCGCTCCGTAGTTGTCATCATAGGATCCTAGCCAAAGTCTTTCCTCATCTGCTGTCAAACGAGATTCATAGGCAGCGTACTACTGTCCTGAGATTTGACATCGTTTCGCCGCAAATCCGAAGGATCTTTTTGCACCAGTTTGTACATTAAGAGAGAATACAACTAAAATGCCAGCTGATACCATGGAGAAAACCACCGCATCTCCGGTAGCTGGTGCCCCGGCTAGTGGAGCTCACACACCGGACAAACCAAAAAGTGCCAGTGAACACAGAAAGGTAACAAACTTTCAAAAACTGGCTAACTGTGACCAATGTTTTGTAACATTCAATGTTTAACATCATTGTTTTGTGTGCCCAAACGTTGTCAACAAAATTTGTTTTTGAAAATTGCTAATAAATTCACTGTCGAATTTGAATTTGTTTTGCAGTCTTCGAAGCCAATCATGGAGAAACGGCGTAGAGCGAGAATAAATGAAAGCCTTGGGCAGCTGAAGACTCTCATCCTGGATGCACTTAAGAAAGATGTAAGTCATATTTAAATAACGAAAACAACAATTAATCTATCAATGGCATTGAAGACATCGCGGCTATATAGGTCATGATCACTTACTTGTGATTTTGCTTGTTTCCAGAGTTCCAGACATTCAAAGCTGGAGAAAGCAGATATCTTGGAGATGACAGTAAAGCACCTGCGGAACTTGCAGCGCGTGCAGATGACTGGTAGGTACCCAGCACCACGCGCCTCTCCTGCCTCTGGCCTATAACAACTTGTAGTTGTGGGTCTATGTCTTAATCATTCCCTGATTTGGTTGCAAATATATTAATTAATAAATAGAATAATTGGTCCCCAAATTGGAACTTTGTATTTCAGTTTTAGCCTTTATCGGTTTTGAGGCTAATAGCCGATTAACTAACCTTAATGTCTGCTGGTTCAGGTCGAAAGTTAGACTGTGGCTAATATTGTCTTTCCTTTTCTCCAGGAGCTCTGACAGCCGACACAACAGTCCTCAGCAAATACCGAGCAGGATTCAACGAGTGCATGAATGAGGTGACCCGCTTCTTGACTACTTGTGAAGGGGTGAACACGGAGGTCAAGTCTCGGCTCCTCAACCACCTGTCCGGCTGCATGGGACAGATGATTGCGATGAATTACCCACCGCCATCCTCGGCCCAGCAGCAAGCGCACCTTGCTCAGCCTTTGCACGTGCAGTTACCATCTGCTGCCACTGTGCCAGTAAACGGCGTCTCCATGCCTTGCAAACTCAGTCCCTCCGAGGCAGTGTCACCGAAGGTGTACGGTGGTTTTCAGCTCGTGCCAGCCACCGACGGACAATTCGCCTTTATCATCCCCAGCCCGGCTTTCGCTTCTGCGACTACTCCTGTTATCCCCCTCTACGCCAACACAAACGTACCAGTCACGCTCAGCTCAAACTCCATCCACACCACATCGGGAACGACCATGATTTCCCCGGTTCAGGGCATGACTTCTTTCGCTGGCGTTTCAAAGGCTGTAAGCCCGATGAGCGTCAGTGTTGGCGCGGACAGTAATGAGTCTGTCTGGAGGCCGTGGTGAACGGATTTTGGGCAAATGGTAAAGGCTTGAAAGAAAAAAAAGGAAATAATTTAGTGACTTTTTATAAAGGAGAAATTAGTTCCGTTTTAAGGAACGTTACTGACCCTTGTTCGACTATTTATTGGCTGATTCCAGATTTTTGGATGTTGGTAATAAATATGTTCATTTTTTGTGTGGAAAAATGTTTATAGCCCATTGATTTCATTTATATCGTTTTTAAATATGGTTTTATATAAGAATTATCGATCATTGCTCAATGCCAAAGCTGTTTTATATTGCTTGTTAGTTCCTGTTCACGAAACTTCAACTTGTGAGGTTTTGGTATGGAAATAATAAAATTTTGGAATCAACTCTGAAATGGTTTGTCCTTCAAATTATAATGCGATGTACAAAATAACGCAAATGAACTGTTTGTAATGGCCAACTTAGGCTCAGCTTAAACATATGTGCATACCGTTTTATAAGATGTATATTATAATGTCTAGGCCTATAGTCTTAATTCTAATGTACCCACGAGTTTGCTTTACTTTATTGTTAATGATGTAGGTTCTACGAACTCCCCTCTGACGTTATCTTGGCTATTTAGTATTAGTATTGTTAGCATTCCGATGTAATCACATTGGACTGTTATTGATATTACTGTAATATTCAATCAGCACTTATTTAAAAGTTTTAGTTCAAGATAAAAATATTTAATATTATACTGCGGAGTGTACATTTTAAAGATTGCATGTGTATTAGGCCATAATCATAACAGGGAAACGAAACTGGAATTAATTTATAAGTATACCCATATCTACCAATTTTGTTTAAAAGTTACTTAAAAGTGTTCTACGGATTTTGGTGACAAACAAGGAAATTAGGCTATATTTTTCAAAAAGATTAAATGCCTGTTGTTTACTGTGCAGGGTATCTTTAAGACTCTTTGCAGCCATTGGTAATTAAGATAATTTAGCTGCTACCCCCGCGCATATGTGCAATTCCTGAGTTCCAGTACCAGAATAAAGAAATAAAATATTTTTTAGAATAAAGTTTTGCTTGTTAAAAAGATTTCTCGGTTCATATTAAAAAAAATATTTGCACCCAGTATAGGTTAGACTAGATATATTCAAATGTCAGGCAAGCTGAATTTTACAGGCTAGGCTACTATCTTATAATACTAGAATAACCAGATGTAAAGCTTGGAACTCAGCTGGTAAAGTTGGCTGGATTTAGACTTTTTTATTTACAGCACGCGTATTCCCTTTAGTACAAACCCCCTTCCTCCCTTTATCCGCCTCTTCCATTTTCCTGTATATTTATCCCTGGGATGTAAGCTTATCTTTCCCTTGCGTCCGGAACCGGGGGTCGTGTTGCCGGGGCTGTCGGCATGACGCTCGCCGTGTGCCAGCCACTTGCAGTCGGCGGGCCTCACCGTCTCCGGGGTTGGGTTACATTCAGTCAACTGGAGGTCTAGGGTATCAAAGCTTCTCACTGCGCGATGCATTCCACAGACAGGGCGCGCTCAACTACCTGTCGAACTCAATCCTTCAGGATGACCAAAATGTGCATCCCTCCATATTGACTGCACATTCTATATTTAACTAAACCGTTTAACAGCAATATCCAATAGCCTATCATGGAAAGATATTTATAGGCGAGTTGTGAATTAGCTATTTTATTCGGACGTAAAACTTTACTAAATACAAAAACATTATTTTAACATTTACGCCCAAGGTGTAAAATTACATTAGAAGCAAATTGTAATCGTTCGGCCAAATTGTTACATCTTTTGGTGCATATAGGCTACTGCCTATATGCACTTTGAGTTAATTACATTCTGTCGTACTTCTGTTGAATTTCGCTTGACTGCGTATACCCAACGCTTATTGTTACATTTAGTTTGATTTCAATAGGCCTATTGCGTTGAATGGGTTCGCTTGAACAAGGCAAATGGATAATATTTTCATCTAAACGCTTGGTTACTTATAGTTTATGGTCATGTTTATGCCGATACAAAACGCAAGAAAAGCAAAAAGACAATCACATAACTGTGTGTGCATGTCGTGTAGCCTAAACTACTTCAGTTGCTGGGTTTTTGAGGAATCCCTCTTTCCTGTGAAAACGTTCTGTAGGCTGATAGATGGCACGAGCCTGAAAATCGTAAAAAGCTTCCATTTGCACAGGCTTCACTGGAACGCTAGTTGGCAGTGTGTGGGCCCCGTGGCTGTTCCCTCCGCGCGGCGCGTCTATGTTAATATTTCAGAGACGCCTGCGTAGTGCTGAGGTCGTGAGAACCGAGCGAACCAGACTGCTTGCGGTCGGGCACTGAGCCAGTCAGTAAATCCCCGCTGGCAGCACGGGTCGCGCATTGGCCGCAGCAGTGCTCTCAGGAGGTGAGGAGGCGCACGCGCGCGGCCGGCAAGGCGTCAGCCTGGAGTCTAATTACAGCAGCCACCGCACTGAACTTCATGACTAACACACTCCAGCTACTTTAGGAACGACCACTAGCAGACCTATTAAGACTAGTAGAAACAACGGCGGTATAAAAACTATGCTTAAATAGATGATTTTTCTCCATCTGAAAGTGAAACGTTTTCGCCAATGTTAAAGCGACGCCAGGCTACGAGACAAATAAGCTATTTCAAGCAAAGAAAGTGGTTAGGAAATAACCTTTTTCGTATTTAACCATTATTTTCTTATATTTTTACCACGGCATCAGTTTGCGTGTACTTTGTTTTCCATGTTCTGTGGCAACGGCGTCGTTGGTGTACATGTAACCAAACGTTAACAGGTTCAGTCAGATAACCTAAATTTAATCCACGTCTGTTAATCTACCACAGTCAGGGTCGGTCAGTTTCATAGGCAAAACGTTCACTTTTCATCATTCATTCGCTGTGCACACAGGTCTTGCACTCAAGCAGCTAACTCGTTTGCGGGGAAATGGAGCCATATGGCCGCGGGCGTTTTTCTCATTAGCAAGAGTTCAATGAGGTCCATTTATTTGAGATGGTAGTCGGTTCTTGTGCGGGTCAGGGTCGCGAGCTCTGAGCTGGCTAATTAGATCTCGTGCTTTCATTCCCAAGCACTCAACAAGCGGGCAATACAGGCGTGAAACTTAGAGGCGGAGGCAAAACCAAAACACACCATCAGCATTCTGTCGTTTGGATTGCTTGTAAAGTTTCGACATAGTTTCGACGGGTATAGTGTTCAGCAGTAGGAAATTGTCTGAATAATTTTAGCTGATATGATTCTCATCAATTGTAAAATTCACCAAATACGACAGAAGTGTATAATTTATTGTTGAATGCATTAATAGGTGTGCTATGTCTCTGCAAATAAAGACATATATTGTAATTATTAATTTGTAGTCTTAACAGTCAGCATATAATAAATAACATAACATAATGACGAGAACAGGCCATTCAGCACAACAGTGCTCGCCATTGATGTGAATCAGTTATTTGATTAGTTGTTTTGACTCGCCATTAAAATCATCTTAACCATATATTTATTCAACAACCTAATTATGCTGTTCAATGTCATGTTTTGTTATCCTGGAATATTTTAAATGTTATGTTGATACACATAGTCTTGCTCTAAATGACCGATACCTGTTGTATGTTTTTAAAAGGCTATTCTCATTGGTTGTGTTTTACGATATATGTGTATAACTGCTCCCCCAAAATGATTTAGAATCCATCCTGGAAAAGGTTGGAGTTCTGCAGAAGTCTGGGCAATGGGAAAAACCATTTTTCTCAAAACTCACCTGCAAATTCACATACAGGGGTTATTTATCCAATTCCTCCCTTCCCAAAACTGTTCAAGGACTCTTGCCCACCTTTAATCGTAATCCTTACCCAACATTTTACTTTTTCTCTGAGGCAGACACTGAGTTCTTAGTGGCAAGAGTTTTAATATGTCTGCATGTATCATAAAAGAGGGGTAAAAATCTTATATTTTTTTATAATTTCTCAAATATAAAAAACAGTATTAAAATATGAATTTTTGCAACTGAGGTCAATGAGAAGTATGGTTCAGAGCATGAGCGTTTGAACACCCTCAGCTTTGATTGTGCTTGAGAAGTCTATTTTCAAAGCTCTCTTGAGGCACCAAGATGAGCATTCTCTGTTTTGACCACAAGGAGGTATTGCACCCCAGTACCTCAAAGCTTTATGAATGTTAGATTGGAGATTCCCGAACTCAGCTTCAGCAGATACGACAATTCATGCGAAATTGTTGCTCTGCGAAGGACATTGCAATATATCAGATGAAGACATGAACTAAGCGGCCTTTTTGAGGGAGCCAAGATATTGGTTTATTCTTGGCTGCAGAAATAGAAGTATTCACAGCAGTATAACAGCATGACAAATAGTTACTGGTATTTTCACATTAGTGTTGATCATCTATGATTTGAGACACATCCTCACTGACGTAGTTCTAAATTAGCTGTGGTCAAGGGCTCCATTCACAAGGGTCCAAGGAAATTCCCAGCATGTCTGAGTTGAGACGTGGAAGAGGGTTGGGGGGGGGGGAGAGGTGGGGTGAGGGAATTTCAGAGAAGAAACAGAGAGACACCACCTCCCACTGCACCTGTTTCCACACAGAGGGGGGTGGGGTGTGTATGTGTGTGTGTGTGTGTGTGTGTGTGGGTGGGTGGGGGGGCGGGGGTGCATTTTATACAGGAAGTCCTTACTTTATGACATTTAAACAAGCAACACATAAACAGAATAAAAGATAAATGTTTTTCTAAGCAGAATTAAAAAAAACAAAGATCATTTAGGTACAGGGTAATATTACCGAACGCTATCATTTAGAAAAGCATTTTAGGAAACTCAAGCCGCGCTGACCCACAGTGCTGGCTTATGTTTTTCCCTGATTTTGTTGCCTGTCCTGTTATTACTCACCTGACTAATCAGTGTCCGCCTCCTGTGTGTGACTCTCAGTTCGACTTGGTGAAAGTCGCATGGGGCTGCTTTTGCGAGCTCTGGAGCTTTAAGGGGTTTTTCTTCCTTCCTCACTGTGCTGCAGAGAGGAGCTCGGAGCGCCCCCGCCGGTGCGCTGCGTCCCCCCCGCTTGTTTTCGAGGGCGGTGGTGACAGCAGCCGCACACGTTTGCAGCGCGGTGACAACACTAATGGGTTTCAATCGGAAAGGAGCAGCTTGGAAATCCCCCCCCCACCCCCCCCTTCCTCCTCCTCCACAAGTAGTGAATTACGAGACGCCCCTCTTTCCTGGTATTTATAGCGCTGCGTCGCTCAGGCCGTGGAGCAGCAGCGTGTGAGGTGGGCGGGGGGGGCGTGTGGGCAGACGCGGGGGTCGGTGTGTCGGCCGCGATCCGATGTCGCCCTCACCGAGGGCGTGGCACGCGGGCGCACTGGCGCGGCTCAGTGTCACCTGTCTGCGGAACGCATTTCTGAGGCCGGGGGTTTCACTTTTCAGCCGGGGGGGGCTCCGGTTTCAGGAGCGGTGGTCGCATCAGCCTTACGCCCCCCCTCCCCCCTCCCCCCCCCCCCCACAGGAATGGCGGAGATTCCACCGGGAAAAGTAAAGACTCCTCTCACAGGTCAAAGGTCTCGCTAAGCATTTATGCGCCTCAACCCCTGAATGGCCTCAGGAGAAATGGCCCTGAATTTAGAACTAATTTTATTTATGTATTTACCTCTCTGGGGGATCGTTGTCTCCTGTACCGGAGCAGTCAGCTGTCGGTCATCTAATTTTAGCAGCGGGTCAGAATTTGTTTTTGAAAATTAGTACTTGAAAATAATAAAACAAGTAAGAGGGTGTATCCACGGTCAGGTCATGGTTCACTGTTAATATGTTCACAAGGGAGGGACCTGCAGAGCTGTAGCATGTATTTCAGTATTGTATTGCAGGTTTATGTAAAAAAAAAAAAAAAACATTATTCCTTTTGTTTAACTGGAGTGAACTGATATATCTAGGCATATTTAATTCTCAATATCTGGGCGCATCAGTGTTGCTGCTGTTAGGCCACTTGCAGTAATCATCATCTTCTACATGTTCTTGGTTTTTGTTTGTTAATGTTCTTCTTTTTCTTCTTGCTATTTTGTAGAAGTAGCAGTGCGGTTACTTACTTTGCTCACGGGTATAAGAAAGGTTCCTCACTAGTGAATGGCCTCCTATGGTTACAAGGCAAGTTCACTAACCACCGAGCCAGTGCCAGACTATAGGTAGGAAACTAGGAATGCAATGTGGCTTTGAAATTTAATTGTTTTACATGAATGTAAATTTCACTGCTATTTGAAAAACCCACGTTATACAGAGCCCTGCGAAGCATTTAACATTTCATTACATTCAACTCAACAGCTGCTCAGTTATTACTTTAGTATCTACTTTATTAGTTAGAATCTCAGAAATGGGAAACTACTGAAAAGGCAACTTCTTGCACGGCAATAATATTTTCATTTTATTCCCTTTTTTCAGTCTGTTGTCCATCAGCAGAGCTGTTCAGTCCTCGGATGACTCATCATGTATGCAGCTGCTGTCATCCAATCACCAAGAGGACACCCTGTTACACCACCCCCTGAAAACTGAAGCCCACCAATCCCATGGTGAAGCTATGGCCAATTGTTGTCAATGGCACTGACAGGGTTTGATTCTGAACCAAGTGGTATGCCACTGCACAAACGACTGGCACTTTCGGCTGTCAGGGAGGTCCGAGAATTGGCATTTTTGCTGCTTGGAAAAAAAAGTACGCAGTCTGAAAATGTGGTAAAATACAAACTCTTGCTAATGCAAAGACAAGTTCCTGTTTACCTGTAGTTTGTATGCCTTCTTGTAGTGTGTTCTGTTCTGTTTGTCAGTAGCTCACTTGGTATGGAAAAGTAACTTGCCACCACCTGTTCTGGCCTGTTAGGCGTGTTTGTTTTTTTTCTCTATGAAGGGCTTTTTTGGACCATCTTTTTGGGATTTTGTGGGTAGTGGTGCTGTGCTATATCCTGAGTGACATTAAAATTGTATGTAATTTGTCTAGACAAACTGGATGTCCATTGAGCCCCCAGAAGCCAGCTTGTGCAAAGACATATTTGGCTTTTTCTTTGATGATATAAGATCACAGTCTATCTCAGGTCAGTGTTCTCTCAAAATCTAAAAGCTTGAATTCGTACCCTGAACCATTTCATCATGATAACATTTTAACCGTTTGGTTGTTTCACGAAAAGCAAGTTGAAAACGTATTTTCTGTGTGGTTCAGCGGCTTGGTGTAGATAAGGGCTCTTGAGACATAGAGAAAACCCAAAGCCAGGCATCTGCTGGCTATTGGGGGCTTGCATTGGCCTGAGTGTGTGCGGCTATCCAACCTCACGCCTGGCTGCATGCCCCTGGATGGGACACCAGAGGGGGGGTTAGGACAGAGGGGGCCCTCTCACAAGAGGATTAGGTGATTTCCCTTTATACAAATCCAGGGACTTAACCATGGCCCCCGGGGGAGCGCTGAACTTGTGAATGGTTGAGTGCTGATCTCCAACCCTCAAAGTCTTTTCTTTCTTTTCTTTTCAGGAGAGGGGGCAGGCAGGGGACTGGGGACAGAGAGTGTGTGTGTGTGTGTGTGTGTGAGAGAGAGAGAGAGAGAGAGAGAGAGAGACAGAGACAGAGAGAGAGAGATGGCCACAAGGTTCTTCTCTTTTCAAAATTACATATGGACTTCCCAAAGCTTGTGCGTTCTCATACAGACAGGCCATCCTGTTAGTAGCCTTTCACAAGCGTTAGTCAGGGGTGCAAGTCACTCAAAAAAAAATTGCTGGACTATGGGTATAACGCAGCGTTGTCCAGTCTTGGACAGGGAATTTTAGTCTCTCTTTTATGGTAGGGAAGAGACCTCTGCCTCACCATGCCTCCCAAATTCCTTCCATGTTACACCAAGAGTGCAGTTCATAATGTGTGACTTTGTTCTGGAGGAGCAGTCAGATGTGGGTGTGTTAAAGGCTAATGATGTCACTTAGACCCTCACTGAACTTTCCCCTGAGTGAGTCAGGCCCCAGTGAAACGCTAATGGACACATGGTCTTAGTACTCTGCTCGATCAGACAGGCGGAGGAACCTCCTCTTTGGCTTATGCACGCACACATATTGGTCTCACCGTGTGTCTTAGCATGTGAGTGTATGTATAAATGTGCGCTTCATTCACAGGGAATTTGAAATATTTAGCTTTGGTAAAAAAGATCGGACCTCTCAGCTGGCACTGGAAGGAATAGCAGGTGTGGGGCCTCGTAAGGTGTGAGTTATTGTATATCAAGAGATCGAAGGACCATCAACCCGCCTCCTTAAGGTGATACTGCAGTTAAATTTTGTCACTATAAAAGCTGCTTTGGAGTTACTTGAAATATATTTTTGCTTTCAACCACAAACCTGCAAAAGCCCCTATACCAACCAAAAAAAAAGCTTTTAAAGAAATTGATCCAATTTACCAACTTCTTGCTAAAGTGGCATCAGGCTGGATGGAGGACCAGCTTCTGTTTCTGGTTTCCCTTGCAGTGCACATACCTCTCTTGTCTTCCAGTAATTTAAACAGAGAATTTAATGACTTATTGTGGAATTTATTATCTCCTGCTCTGAATAAGGACTTGCAGCATTATGTGTTAAAAAGAGGCTTCGAATAGAATAGACTATAGAGAATATTCTTTATTGATGCCACATGGAGAAATTTAACTTCCCACCAGCAGCAGACAAACAGATTTAATATGCATAATTAAGACATGACACTGAATGTAGGTGGTAAGTAATCATGGCATGATTTTTTGACTAATACGGCTTGTATATACACCTGAGGTTAGATCATTTTTTTGCCTCTGTCCTGTAACTTGCCAAACCAGTTTGAGGCATTTTCATTGGTCAGCAGGTACTCAGTCCCGCTCACCAGCTCTATGATCTCCCATCATACGGCTGGATTAGACGTGGGGGATCTGGGAGACAGCGTGGCGTGGCGGTAATGAGTTTAAAAGGCCCACGGTGAAGCAATGAGGATGCGGCCGTGTGGCACATTGTTCTGGTACAGGATGTCCTGGTGCCCGGCCCGGCCCGTCCCGGACGGACAGCAGCCGCCAGACTTTGGGAGGGCGGGAGACCTCTGCCGCGGCCGCCAAACCCTCCTCGCCAGATGTTAGCGACCTTTCAAGAAGCTGGCCACTGCTCAAGCCTGGCTCCTTTCTGTCCCCCTCAGTGTCAATGGATCAGATTTTTTCTCTCTGTTTCCTGCTTTATCACCGTGTTCCCCCCACTTGAGGGCTTTGCATTATAAATACCGGCTGTTACTACCAGTAACGGAAGGTGTTTATACCCCCCCCCCCTTTTTTTTTCTCCCTCTCTCTCTCTGTATTGTAGTTACCTCTTATTCTGATTCAGTTAGAAAGTAAACTCCACTCCCCCTGCATGGAGGTTTTTTTTCATGTAAAATGGCGGACAGTGTTTTTCCCCCACCTGGTGGGTTTATGGCTCACATTTTTACGCAGGGAAAGCAGGAAAACGTCAATAAGTGAACGAGTCAGAACGACCTCACTCCAAACAAAGCAAAACTGAGTCCGCAGCCGCGTACACAGACAGCCATTGGCCTCTTTCCTGTTTGTTTCCTGCCTCTCAGTTGTGGTTGTCTAGCAGAGAGGGGAGAAACATGCTTATTGCTGGTCCTCACACTACCCCTGGTCAGGCGGGGGTCAAATACGTATTTGTTTTGAGTTCAAACACTTTTCTGTGCTCTGTTGATCTTGCCTGGTGTAATTGCGCCTGCCAATATGGCCAGAAGGCGGGGTTTGCACTTTTTGAGAGTATTGCTTTGGTTCCAATACACCAGACAAGTTCAGATCAGTAAAGCGTAGTAAAGTATTTGAATCCAAAACAAATACGTATTTGACCTAGGTCTGCCCCTGGCTTTCATGAGACTTTGAGACCTTTCCTATCATTTATTTTTTCCTTGTAGGTGCAAAATGAGGTGTAAAATGTATTTGGCTAAATGACATCTCTTAGCTACCATATGATCACAGGTCATTGTTTTCTATTAAACAACGACAAATATGCTCATCAGAAACTGTTCTTACTACTGTAATTACTACAAGCACTCAGTTCATGGAAGACTGGTTATTTTATTTTTTTTTTAAATGGGGCCTCCAACACCCCAATTAATATTTGGTATTTTTCCAATAAGCATGCTTTGTGCGTGCATGATGTGTTTCTCCACCAACACAAAATCGAGTTACAATTTACAACCCCACACAGCAATGCAAAATCAAGTCTCTTTTCCTAATGTGTTCATATCTCAGCGTTTGTACTGTACACCAGGCCACAGAGTACGACAAGAAAGTTAGTGACGATCAGTGGAGAGGTGTATCTAATACAGATGTCAGTTTAACAAGGCGCCTGTAGGTGTGATCTTGTGGGGGGGGGGGGGGGGGGGCTGTAATCAGAGGAACATGACTGACAGACCCAACCTACCCTTGGAAGGTTGAAGAGCCTGTTGTGTCCTGTGCATCTAAAGACTCCTGGTCAAACCCAGGTAATGGGTTTTAGGACCCAACTTAATATTTTACGCCTCAAATGCAAAGGGATATATGATGCAATAAAGTCTCTGTTCAGGATGGTTTTGCTTTTCTCCATCCACAATAATTGTAGATCTTTGAAGGGTGTTTGTAGAGGTGTACACACTTACTCATATCTAATGGCAGTCTTATCGTCTCTTTGGTAGGTCTTATCTGTGGTGGCTAATATTTCAAGCTCACGCTAGTAGATATGGTAGAATGTCGATGGGCTCCCTGCTCTATCTCAGAGAGTAAACATTTTCTTAAATCATTTCATACAATTAAGCGTCTTTTATCATCAGTAATAGCAATTAGCAGATGATAAATTGCCTGCGGTCTTGAATGCCCATCTGACATTTAAGCCTCCTTTCAGAGGACATTATTGCCGGAAGGGGAGAAGAATATACGTGCAAAGATAAGACTTAAACTAACATGCCCTCACACACACACACCCTTGCACATGAGCACATATACACACTCACATTTACACAGATACAGACACACACACACACACTCACACAGACACACACACACATACACATAGATAACCAGGTCAAACTTACTCTCACACATAGATGAATTTAGTCACCTTCTCAAACTTCCATAAAGATGCATGCACGCACACGCACACGCACACACACACTCACACACGCACACACACACACGCACACTCACACACACACGCACACAGACACGCACACGCACACACACACACTCACACACACACTCACACACACACACACTCACACACGCACACACACACACACGCAGCGGGAGAAGATTGCTGTGAGTCTGAGAAGGACAAACAGAATAAGATGGAACCGTGTTTTTCTATGGCAGTGTGTTTATCAGCATAGGACTGTTAATGGATGGTACGAGTCAGAGAGGAGGCTCCACGTCTCACCCAACTAACCAGACCAGCATTAAAACAACACAGCAGGTGTGAGTTTCGCGTCAGATTTGGCAATATCCTGCTTGACGTCAACCGCTTTTTACTCTGTAGAACATGATTAGTTGCGATCGGGACTCATTGTTACTCTTTCAGACAAATACACGGTTGGTTGCATTGACAGACACGTAAACAAATGTTTAGTAGGCCAATAGATAGATGTACTTCATTAGTGATGGAAGTGCCATATGACATCATTTGAAGTATGTAGCAGATTATATATCAAGAGATAAGTGTTATTGCTTTTACGTGGACGGCCAAATTACACTAAATTACAGAAACATGGCATTTACCCTGAGGGGGAGAGGCACTTTCTTCACGTCCTCTTTAATGCACTGGGGCAGGGAGTAAAGGTTACGGTCTATCTACCTGCCTTCTTGACCCTGGAGGGAAGGGGGGGGGCAGGGGGGGGGGTGGGGGGGAGGCAAAACAGACAATAAAATTGGGTGGAAAGGGTTTTCCCATGTCAGTGTGGAAACAGGGCCCTCCTGTTTGCTGTCAGCAAACACTTCTATTCGCCGGTGGCACTCGGAAGGCCCTCCCGTGAAAGAGCTCCCCCCTTGCAGCTCCCATGTGACCAGCCGAATTTACAAAACCTCGTCTTCGGGCCCACGAGCCCCCCGCCTTGACCCATTGTAATCAAACCCGGTTTTGAAAACGGCCCAGAGCTGGACAAAACCAGCACGAAAGCACTGCAAACACACAAATAACCAGTCAGTCAAGGGAGGTGTGTGTGCTCGTTTGTAAGTGTCTGAAAGTGTATGGGTGACCACGAATTTAGACAAGTGCCAACTGTTTATTTTTATACATTTTAAATTTCAGGGAGTCAGGGAGATATATGTAGACTAGATCACAGTTTTAAAGCCCCTCCTAAAAGAAACAAAAAGTATTGTTGAAATATTGTGTCATTTCAGCCAATGAGAGCAGCCTCTCATCTGAAGAAAGTACCTCTTTCCGCATCATCAGATAACCACTGTGAAGTACTTGTGTGAACTCAATTTAGCTATTTGTGAGACAATTATTTTCTGTATTGACAATACCATTGAGCAGATATAAGGTTTGAGATATCCTGATATCAAAAAATGTGGAGTTCTGTACAGTCTATGTTTAGTTATATTTTCAAATAAAGAAGGCAGACATATGCCTATGTGTATGCGTGAGGCTATAAGTGTTCTCATATTATTGTCCAGGGACTTATCTTTTGTCACAAAGAAAGAGGGCAAGAGTGCACCCGCATCCCGGAACAGAGAACTCAAAATGGTTGCTCTCACCACCGCAGAATACCGTACCCACACGCACATGACTAAGCATCTTCAGTTTGATTTGACCAAATCAGGAACCGTAACCCTGTCTCTAGTATCTTGATCTGGTTTCAGCACAGTGTTTTCCCACAAAGGACTGTTCACATAACAACCTGTGGCTGTAAGCGCACCCCCTGACGAGAGATTCAGGCTCTGCCCTCTGGACTCAACACTCTGGGGAAAAGAACACATCTCCACCTCCTCTGCTCCTTTCCCACAAGCTATTCTCTTTCCCTCCACTCCCCCCCCCCCTCCCTCCCTCCCCCGTCCATCCCTTCTTTCTATGTCGTGAGTGACAGTGCTCGCCCGCTGTGTGTATCGACACCCTCCCGGTCCCGGTCCCACTGTATAAGTGCATTGAGGAGGGATCCTCAAGTGGAACGCGGGTCCCGTGGCCCTGCGGAGTTCCGGTATTGATTGCTTCACCTATCCCACAGCCGATGCTAATTGTTTTTTTTTTTTCCCACTCCTTTTCTCTCCAGGCAATCAATACTTCTTTGTGCGGGTTTTTCTGCATTCAGTTGCTAAACTCCAAAAGCTTCCTTTGTTTGTGTGTCAGTCAACTAGAAGGTGTGCCCCCTCCCCTGCCCTCCCCTCATGTGAACCCTGAGTTAACACCTTATAGCTGAAGGAAGGAATTTGGCAATAGTGTTGTAATGTCAAGCAATTAAAAACATGGGCTTTAATTCCTTTGAAATGATTGATTTCTGAAAATGCGCATCTTCTGTAAATAGACAGATTTTGTGCCCTAATGTTACATTATACCTGACATTATTTACTTGTTCCTTCAGTCATAGCCAACATGTTATGCCTTCATATCTCATTGTGCAAGAGAAACTACCCTGCATTTCAGAGTGAATAGTAGCAGTAGCTGACAGATGCACATAGGCTAGGCTTCACTCCCCAAGAAGGACAGAGGACAAAACCATTTGTCATTGTATGTCCTTTCTCTTCAACCTGTCCGCACTGAGCCGGACAAATGTGAGATGCCTAGTTTCTGTCCGATGTCTGAGTACTGGAGCTGATAGCACCCTGCTCTTTCCTGGACTCCTGATTCTCCTCACTGACAGATCCGTATCTCTTTGCATCTTGCAGTCCTTTTCCTGGGCTTGGAGCGGGATATGGACTGTGCTATATCTTTCTATGCACGCTGCTTCTCAGCTAGCTATCTTATGTGACAAGTCATCGTATGGTGGGCAGACATTCTCCATCAGTTACAAAAAGTCACATGTGAGTCCTGGAAGGCTTTTAACACCAAAGTGTCCAGGGATCCACCAGGGATATGCAGGAAGATGTGACGATCTCCCTGGAAGTCCGACAGTTTCCGTCCATTGACATCAATGCGACGCGTGCTATGTGGCGGAAATCTGTGTTTAGAGTGTCCGTCCTTTTGATGTGGCCACTCGCCATTTCTGAAATCCCATTGGCCAGACTCTCAGCACTTAGACACAACAAGCTGTCTGCGAGGAGAAGCTCCCAGGCCCGGCCCTCTTCCTTTACTGTCTCCAGCGATTCCTCTTTCGAAGACCATTTACTGTTTGCGTTTCTTTGTAGCGCGCTGCGCGGATTTACGGTTCTGGAAAGATGAGTTTCCTGTGAATTATTTTCGGACGCCCGGAGTGTTTCTGGGAAGCGCTGTTTCGTTTTAACTGATTGCCAGGCTATTCCAAGCCAAGAGTAGGTCTAGCAGACAGCACTGCCATGGCGTTCGCTGCTGAGTCATTTTAGGGGCTCACTCGTGCGTTCCGATGAGGGGGTTGGGCCACCTGTGTGGGCAATGCAGGACTGATGCTCTAGTGTTGTAGAAGTGAAAAAGGGTTCCTTCTTTGACCCCATGAGCTCCCAGAAGCAAAAGGAATCCTTAAACACCATTTCTCTAATCTGTCATTGAAGGGAATGGCTTAAAGATCACTGCCTTCAGTATATTATGGTAAAATCATATGGATTTTGGACATATTTGCTGACAGCACAGAAACTCATTCATTGAGGGCGAAGAATAGCTTGTAGATTTCTGTCATATCGATAATTTTTGCCTTATGGTGACATACATACACACGTACATATACGCACTTCTATCTATTTCATCCATTTTCTGGTACAGAGGAAACATCTGGTGGCAGGCAGTTCCTGTCCAATGGGACATCCAGCAGGAAGACCCTCTTCTCGTTCCTGGCCAGACCTGATTTCCGCTCTTCTCCCTGCCAATGCAAAGAGGTGGGGGGGATGAACCTCTGACAGTTCATCTTTATTTTACTCCCGGGGCCTTAATGTGCAAATTAAACAATGGACCCACCTGCTATTCACGAAATACAAACCTTAAAACAACAAAACTCTTATTAGCAAAGAAACAGCAGCAGCACCTACAATGAGCAAACATTGCAATGCGATGGTAGCCAACAAATTGCCTAGCTATTGAACATTTACATACTTTTTGTAAAAAAAATGTGTGTTCTACCAGATACAGGCCCATACCCAACATTTAATCCACCCTCACTACCCAGCACTATATAGATATGCCGGTTGAGCGAATAGCTAATGACCACACCCCTCCCACCCCCCCCCCCCCCCCCCCCCAAAAAAAAATGATTTGATTGACAGCTGTCAAAGTCTAGGGGCTCCCTCATGTGTGTCGGACGGCTTGGGGTGCGTGGTGTCCGAGCTCCGTGCCCAGGCCCAGTCTCTCCAGAGCCTCTTCAGATCCTCTGGGCCGTGAAGCCCTCATTGTTGTTGCACCTGAAAAGACTGAATGGGATGAGATAGACTGGGCCTACAGAATCCAGGGCCCCCCGGACAAAAGAGTCCCCCCCGTGACATCACCTTACCCCCCCCCACCCCCATCCCCCCCTCCACCGCACCCCACCCCACCGCCCTCTAAGTGATGCAGCAGGATAACTCTGACATGAGATGTCTTCTTCATATTCTTTTTTTTAAAAACCCTTCTGATAATGGGGCCTACTGTGTGCATAATAAATAATAAATAAACGTGTGAGAGCCTCTGCTGTCACATATGGCAACCAGTACATAATCACAAAGCCGCTTTTAGAAAGAGGTAAATCTGAATCAAAACTGTTTAGAAATCATTTAAGCAGACTTGTATCACATTGTACGGAGAGAACATTCACAGCAGTGCTTTTGTAAAGTTGTGGCAAATTAAGCATACGCTACAATCCAGTTGTTTTATGACCTTTTTGTTGAACTTAAAAATTCAACCCAGTGCTAGGGAACATAAAGTAATATTATTTAAATGCATCCCTGGATGTAATGCAGTCATACTACAGCAGCACGTTACACTATAAGTACGCTGCTTTTTATTACTTGCATGCCCCTAAACCACAAACATAATTTCTAGAAAAGTACTTCCAGGGTTTGTTTCTTGTGTATCTATACTGAGAAGAGTTAATAAGGAAACTGGGACTGATGGACCCGTGGGATTAAAAGTTGTTTTAACCATATGGCTCATTTCGTCTTTTTTTTTTTCTTCTGAAAGCTACGTATCTGATAACAGATTAAAAGAGTTCCTTTTTCTAGGAAGGAAATCCTCTACAATTTGCGTATTCATGTAGAAGCAGGTGGAAAAAAAACCCCTTTTGTGAATCACTTAATGATGAATTCCCCCCACTTTACATGGCGGCTTTTCTCCTTGTCTTTCACTTTTTTTGTGTGTGTCTGCTGTTAAAACTGTATAAAAAGTTTATTTTACCATGAAATGAGTAGGCACGGATAAATGGCTAACTTTAGGGGTTTTTGTCCGGCAGCGGGGGCAAGGCTATTGGGCCTCCGCGGGCCGGGGTAACCCGGGACCATATGTCATCATTCCGAGCCATTGTGCGGGCGGGTATCCGTGGCGACCGCGTCAGCTGTGGCCATTGTGCCCCGGGGCTCAATAGCCCATATATTCATTGCGCGTCTATTGGGGACCCCAGAACAGAAACAAATTGATACATACAAGCCCCAGTCCCGTCAGGCTCACATGACACATTTCAAACGGGACAAAAAAGAACATTTCGGCCTGTTGAAAATCTTGAGAAAAGATTGGTCGCCATGGGGATAAGGAGGTCGGCCCGACGTGGCCCATTAAACTCCAATGAGATGTAAATTTCCCCCCGAGCCCCCACCTCACGAGAGCCCCCTTCACACCAGAGACACACATTAAACAGTTTGTTTGCCAATTCACATGTCATTTTAATGGCTTTTTATTCCGTCCCCTTTTGTCTGAATTAACAGAATTACAAACCGTCATTGATTTATGATAACTGACCACTCGAGGTGCTCGTCTGCATTATCACCCTCGTGTGCTAACTAGTCAGCTTTTGAAAAAGAGAAGTGCGATCGCAAATGCATCCCTTTTTAAAGTTATTATGAGGTCGTTGTTGATGGCAAAACCATTGAAGATGGACACACTGGAACATTATTTGTCTCAACAACCATATTAAACAAGGTTTTTATAAATCTTATAAATCGTTAAATGAAATGAATTTTCATTATCTGAAACATAAAACATAGTATACATACATAAATACAAATATTTAGCCTCATTGGCCCCACAACATAAAAAAGTAGGAATATTCATCTTACAGATACCTTCAAATACACACATGAATATAACATAGTAAATATTCAATCCATGGACATCCAGTTTATAAATTAATTGAGGACAGTTATTATATTGAGAAGATTTTTTTCTTTTCTGAAGAAAAAATTTAAAACATTGATAATAATGTTTGATAAATCTTAAAATTTATTCATAAAAAACATCTGTTATGTTTCAACTAAATAACTAAATGTGATACAATACATTATCCTACATTGGTGTATAAATTTTCCATGAACAAAAACAATTTGCTTAAATTTTTTTCTTCATCACATGAAACAAATGTAAAATGTAATGTGAAATTTCAACTTTTCAAGTTCATCATAATCATGCAAATAATCTAAATGGGATGCACCTTTCACATGTTTGAAGCCATATATAATTACAATTTCTAAAAATACAAGTAAAGCCAACCTACAGATTTAGATTTTTCTCTAAAGCCAATTAAAATAGAATTATTTACCCAAAAAAATGCCCCTGTTTTTACAGACCAATGAACTATTTCCATACTGTTATGTATACAGTATAACAAACTATCTATTTTTACATTTCTAAAGGAGCTGAAATGTGGACATCAAATACAAAATGAATCATGGAACGGAAGAAATTTTATTTATAGTTCTTGGAATACACCATTGTTGAATATCTGCCCATGTTTAAAAAAATGTTAATGAAAATTGGGTAAGAAAGGCTAACTTATTTTTATACATAGAGTTATTATCTACTATTTTTATAACATTAAATGTTTATATCTTCAAATACAATTTTAGTATTTTGCATATTAGAATGTTTTGTGAACTGTATTTGAAATTGTTCTCTGTTACAATAAAGTAAACATAAAACTGAAGTTGTTCCATTAATTTTAAATGCAGCTTCCATGTGTTGCCTTGTTGGTGTGATTGCCAGTCAAATTTGAAATGGGATTGGCTGTCAAGAACATGTTCTGCCCAATGAGGTGCCATAAACAATTACATAACAGCCACCTTTTGCTAGCTGCAAGGCCCTATCATTAGCTGGGCTTGCTGGATGCTGAGCCCTAAATTGAAAGGATTTTTAAAAATATTACTGTCCTGCCACAGTGACCAGACCTCAGCTGGGCCTGAACGGCTGGGGTGTAATCCCCACTCTCAAGAATGGCAGGGGTTCACAAGAACAGAATGGACTTTTTCTCATTCTTATTTTATAAGAGTATCATCCGTGTTGATGAGGACCTGGGGTGGGACACAGACTATGCTTTTTTCAGTGTGTGTGTCTGTGTGTGTGTGTTGTTTTAACGAATGCCTTTGGGACAGGAAGCAATGGGCGCGGTATAAGCTACTGCTACCCCATGGCTGAGCAGGAAGATGATTCAGCTGAACCCTGGATAGGATTTGTCCTACAGCACTGCATGCTCACTTTGCCATGGGCATGCGGCGATGCTGTTATGGCCAGTACTGGCCCTCCAGGCAAACATCCTCATATAGAACTGTCACATGACGCTGGGACAGCCCATACCCAGGTCGCTCTGTAGTCGTCTTGTTTCTATGCCATTATCTCTACAGAGTCTGAGGTCTTTCTGCCATATCCTATTCCCCAATCTGAAGCCCTTAAACAGCCCCAACAGTCATTCTCTGAAAAATGCAATTATCATTCAACAGGCATACTGTATCTAACTGAACTTTGAATTTTATATATTACTATAGAAGCCATTGTATTATTTCACTTTTTTGCCTCAGAGCTTGCCTCAGATCATACACTTTTAAGTAAGAGTTAAGTACTCCTGCAAGCGGCACCAAACACACACTCTGGGCCATCGTCTGAGCTACGCTGAAGTATCTTTCGAAAGTTGAATGTCCTGCCAATCTTTCTTTCATATTGTGTACATCAATGTACACAACTCAGCGCCAATGGACAAAGTGTTATTGTGGCTGTAACGGTTCTTATACAGCTGGTTATACAACTCTGTGTGCTGGGCAAAGTGGTGCGCGACACAGTTGCGTTTCACCACTTTTCTGGTGGCTTAAAGACATTCGGCCCCACTTATTCAGAAGAGCCGCTTTCTCTGTGAAGCAGAATTGGGAGAGGAGAGTGGGTAAACACAGGGATGTGAAAACGTCGTCCGGGCAACGGCTCCAATTGTGCCCCGGAGGCTTGTTGGTGGAGGCCCGGGGTAGAATAAAAGAGACTGGCATGGTTCTCCTCGCTCCGTGCCACTCAGTCTCAATGGGCCTGGAACCCCCGTGCTCTCATTGGGCCTTCACAGGGCAAATATTTAAGTGGCACCAACACTGCATATATCCCGAATAGAAAAGGGGGGAAAGCCTTGAAAAGGAGGAACCGCCGAAGGCCGCAGACGCGGTGCGCCAGCCGTTGCCGAAGCCGAAATTTTCTGGGCGCACAATGGCGGTCCCCCCACCCCCCCCCCCCCCCCCCACCCCACCTCGGGCGGCGGCTCCTGGTCGGGTCAGAGTTACGCGCGGCGCTCTGACACCACGATGACTGATTACAGTAGCGCTGCCCCCCCCCCCCCGTGAACGGCCATTCTCGCCCGCCATTGTCCCGGCCCATTACCGAGCGCTCAGGAGGAGATACGATCTCTATTAGCACGCCGCCCTTCCTCCGGAGCGCTCGACGTGGAGTGTGCAGCGGTGTGACAGCTTCGACAGGGGCCGGGGCGATCAAAAGGCCTCTCATATTTATAATGGGACACCCCTCCGAGCGCTCGCTCTCCCTACGACTGCATACATTACTGAGAGATCCCTCACACAGGGCAGACGCGCATTGTACTCTTAAACGCAGTCATTGGCCTATGGGCATGCCCCCTGTACGCAGGCATACGCGCACACGCAGACACACACAGACACACGCACAGGTGCATACACTTACACACACACACACACACACACACTCACACACACACACACACACACACACACACACACTCACACACTCCACCAAACAGATTGTGCATATAAATACAAGCACCTTCATCAACTAATATTTTCATTAACCTTTATTTAAATAGGACAGTCAATTGAACATTCTCCTATTTACAATGGTAAACTAAACTGAACAAAAAAAAGCACAATAGCTACATACTGTATAATTTCAATCTGATAGATACGGTGACCTACAGATTAGGCCTCATAGGTCTATTTAACTTCAATGTTAGCTACATTTACATAGCAAAACAACTAACTTCTAGCCATGCATTGCACACAGAATTGTCAGATATAATCATGCAACTGGTAGTCCAGCAGAAGTCAGAACTACACCGTTAAAAAAAGAGAAGAGGAAAGGGGGAAGAGAAAAAAAGGAGAAGGAGAAGCTCCCAGGTCCATAGGCACCAATTATTCAGAGATTATCCCCTCACATCCCCTGATCTCTAAATGAATAAAGTTTGGGGCACATTACTGACAGCCGGGTGCACCCGTATGGGGACCAGAGGTGGATCAGGGGCACGGGTTACGGTGTCAATCTCTGGGTGACCTCCTGGGGGAGGGGTGGCAGGGGTGACATGATGAGGTGACAGTCCGGGGGGATCCCCTCTTAGCCCCTCGTCTTTAAAAGCCCGGGCCGGATAAATGGGGAGGGCAATCGCATCAGAGTTTTTTGGGTTTTTTTTCTTTTTCTTACAGCAAAAACCCAATAATCCCAGGCTGCATCCTGGCTGATGACTTCAAAGGCCGCCAGGCTGTCAGTGTGAAAGACTGGTGGCAAAAGTCACCAAGCCAAACTGGTGCTTCTGGCTTAGAGGGCTATTCTTTGTCACTTTATTTTTGCCCCCTCTCTCTCTCTCTCTCTCTCTCTCTCACACACACACACACACACACACAGAGCAATCCAAACTATAAAAAATACAAGAAACGGCATTGCCTTATTCCAGCTTTATCCCACCATTTTGTCAGAATCAGAGCCAAATTGTCTGCCAGGTATTAGTGGGATTTGACAAAATATTTTGATGAAACGTACCAACCTGCTACTTGTGAAAGTTGTTATGAGAGACCAGGTAGACATGATTCTCATATTGAAAAGGTCCTGTAGATAATATCTATATAAACTATTTCAATGCATTATAGTAGCTAGGTCTTCAAAGTGGCTCATTTTACTGTTGAGAGGATCAGTGCATCAAAGCATTGCACTGGTACAATCAACAGCAGACCGCATAGAGATGTTGCCCAAAGTTCCTATAACAGAACGCCAAACTCAGCATCTATGCCTGGTAAATTATGAGGAGAACCTGGAGACCGAAGGAAGAATACCCTGCATTCATAATACATTTTTTAACTTAGGCAAAGGTAACACAGTGATATTGTTCATGTCACGTTTGAAAGTCATTTCTAGAGGTAAAAGATTGTGGGGAAAGTCCTGAAGTTGCACAATGATCTCTGGAGATTTTCTCCCTCTGGGATGACTGGAGGTGGGACCATTTGTGTTCACCCAGTGAGTTTTTTTTTGGGAAGAAGGCACATAAGCATCCTCTGCCTGTCGTGGGAGTTGTGCATGCTGGTGAACGCTGCCTCCAATTTGCAGCACAGTTTTACATACTTTACGTGCGACGGTGTGCAGAAGAGGTGGAGCGGGAGGCCGCACTTTGCTGCGGACACACTTCTGAACTCCACGGCGGTATCGCCTCCCTCGCGGTGAGGGTTTTTTTGGGTTCTTTAGCGCAAGGAAAAGCCGCCCGATTCTCACGCATTCACACAGCGGTCAAACACAAAGGTATGTCAAATGCAATTACGTACAGGAGGTTGTGCCAAGAGATCTCGGGACAGCGTGACGGTGGTAATGAGCTGGTGTTTTCAGCAGGCGGGGATGGGGGGGGAGGGGGGGGGGAGGCAGGAGTTTGGGGAGGCTCTTTTTAAATCAGGTCTCTTCACAGTGCCCCTGTGCATAAAGGGAGTAAGAGTTTGATATGCTGAAAACATCCAGCAACACTCATTTAATTCTGTTTAAAGGGCATTTTTGACATTCCAACACTGCCGCACCAATGGGATTCAAGAGACACAAGCAGTTATTGTGCCTTGAACTGGGGTGAACAACTCTGGTCCTGAAGGGCAGGTCTGCGTGCTGGTTTTTGTTCCAACCAATTAAGTTTTAGTTTTGTTGGCAGCTCTTTAAACTTTGGTCGGTTTAGTCCTATACTTGAGCACAACAACATTTTTCGGATACGCTTGCAGTCTGCAGCTGTAGATGGTGCTGGTATAAATGTCTGATCAAGATATGGTTGAGCTAATTAAATAATTAAGCGCAGACATTGGGAAATAAATCCAGAAATGAATTGACCCCCGTTATGTACCCCTGGCCTAGAAAGTCCTCCATCAAATGTAGATTTTGCCTGCATCGCTTCTGAACACAGATCGCTCACACACACCCAGTGATGTGAGAAAATGCAGAAACATGAGGGCTATGCTTCAAATGTGCCAAAAATGGTGTTTTGTTACCTAAAATGAACCACAGTACTCACAAACAATATGGCAGCGTGTTAGCGTATTTTCTACACTCAGTTTCTGGATCATTGTCATTTTGTATTTTTATGATGACGATTAGATTATTATGGTTATTTCGTATTATATCCACCTACCCACTGTACAACAATTCATTGTATTTATTTGTGCTATTTTAAATTTTAGTTACTGATTTTTTTTTTTTTTACATTTAAAAACATTGAGTCAAGTTCTTCTGTTACCAGCTTAGACCACGTGTTGTGGTTCCTAAGAAATATCGACTGCTGTCTCCTTTCTTTGACACTCTTTTTAGTTAAATCTTTTTTTTTCCCTGGTCCTTTGGCTTGTCTTGGTGTGGTGTATAACAACAAGATCCATCAACACTGAATACACAAGAACTCAAGAGCAGAAAAGGAGTGGGCAAAGAGAACACAGGCCGTCGTGTAAGAGCATCGCGCATCGCCGAGAGAATAATCTGCATTCTCGCATTTTTCCGACACTTCAGCCATTTAACACGTCCGACTTGAAAAGCCGGCAGTCCTGCCGAACCCACCCGACAGAAAGGACTCCCGCTGGTCCCGCGCGAGAGAAAAAAAACCCCTCTGCCAAAATTTCCCAGCCCTTTTTGCCCCAAAAGCCCTCTAAACATTTGACTTTCTCACCGAAAACAGCTTGCTAAATGGCATCTGGGTAATGGACTCCTGCTAGGGGTCCATAGGCTGCTGTGTGCCCGCGTCGCGCAAAGTTGTGTCAATACCATTAGCATGAGAATGACAGGAGCGAAAGAAAGGGGGGAAAAGAAAAGCCAGGAAAAAGTTCTTTTCTGAATAAAAATCTGAAACTATAGAATTCTTTGTATTCCTTTTTTAGCAGGGGGTGAAAAAAGGTGAAATCAAAGACATTGATGGTCATTTTTTTTTTTTTTTTTTTTTTTTTTTTGCGGGGGTCCGGAAAAAAAAAAAAGAGGAGGTTTTGCGAATGAATGTCTTATTTACATCCCAAAGGGGACGAGATGGTGCTTTAAAGGATGGGAAAAGCAGGGCTCCTATTATGGCGGGTGCTGGTAGCGGCGGCCGCGGAGGAGAGCACAGAAACCTCCCTGGCAGAACGCGGTTAACAAGGCGCGGGCTGAATTAGAGAATGGCAATGAGCTTTTAATTGGTGACACATTATATTTATCAAGTTGACAGCGGAGCCCTGCTCCCCCGGGCCTTTCTTGTTTAGTGCCATCGTAACCGCCCCCCCCGCCCCTCGAAGTCCCCCCCCACACCCCCCCGCCCCGGCCCTCCTTCTCCAGTGGCCCCCACCCTGCAAAATCCCCTCCTATCCAACAAGGGCCCTCACGTGTGAAAGAGAGAGAAAAAAAAAGAATAAAAACATAATAATCAAACGTCAACTGAATGATAACACTGAATTATTCATTAGGGAGGGGGGGTTCCTTAAAGTGCTGGATAAATCATGGCCACCCCGCATCCCCCCCCCCCACCCAACTCTTTCTTTTTTACAAAGGCTGCTCTTTGTGTGCGGCCGAATCACCGAAAGACAGTTTAAACCCCGCACATAAAAGGAAGTCCCTTTCAGGCCCCATTTAGCCCTCCTGACAGGGCTGTGCTCCATGCGAGGAAAACTTATTAACAAGTGTTTAATATTAGTATCTGCCGCATTGTCACGCTCTCTCTATCTCTCTCTGTCATCGTGCGCTCACTCACCCTCCACAATGGCAAAGATGTTCTGCCTGGCAAAAAGCACTTCATGAGGCCCCACCATAAAAAGTTTAAATATGGCCTTTCCTTGCTCTTCCCCCTGTTTGTGTGTAGAGCCCACATGCCCTCAGTGTTTTCATTTGAACATGCCTTTTTATAGGCCTACCTGAGAACTTTCTCTAATACAATTTAAAAAACAATAAAATGGTGATTTGACGGACATTGATGGTTGCAACGAAACGGATGGAGTTGGGGTCACTGCTCAAGCAGAGGAACTCAACACATCTTTATCTTGAACAAAAGTTTAATTGAAGAAATTTCTTGGTCTTAAAACACTTCCAACTCCTATCGTCAATTTAATTTCACAATTAACACATTTCATATTTTGTTCTGCAAAAACTGCGCTCGGGCAGAAACTGCCTTCACGGCGCAAAGTTCCAAATTGAACAACAAGCTG
The DNA here is from genome assembly GCF_013347855.1 of Anguilla anguilla. Classification (NCBI taxonomy): domain Eukaryota; kingdom Metazoa; phylum Chordata; class Actinopteri; order Anguilliformes; family Anguillidae; genus Anguilla; species Anguilla anguilla. The sequence goes on along the minus strand of NC_049213.1, from coordinate 31,867,622 downwards.
GTTTTCACAGCGCAAGGAAGCCGTGTGTTGTAATAAGTAGCCAGTTTAAGGTGACAAAGGCTAAGTTTCAGATAAGGATTTTGCTGTCTCCCACACACTGTTTAAACTGGACATTATCTGGGTTTGCGGTGCGGCGGGAGTGTGCAGGAACTCAAACAAAAATTTTCCGGGATCTTTTGTTGACTCCGGGGCTTGGGCGGGAGGGGGGCGGCAGGACAGGGGATCGGCGGGCTGCGTTTTCGACAGAATGGAGGGAAAGAAAAGGAGCAGGAGAAGGAGGAGGTCTAATGAAATATTTAAGATTCAGGATGAGTGTGGTGGTGGGGGGGGGGGTTTGGGTGTTGGGGTGGGGTGGGGTGGGGGGTGGGGGGGGGGGGGCACGAAGTCTTGGAAGTGACGACAAAGGGGTTTTGCAGCAGCGCTCCTTTGTGCGGGGGTCTGGCTGGAGCTGGGGCGGGGCGGCGGGCCGCCGCGGGGGAGAGGTCAGCCCATATTGAGCGGGCCTGTGTTGGCCCCGGCCACAGCTGTGGCTGCTGCGCTCCTGACCGGGCCACCAGCCCCCTGCCATTGTGCCGCATTGTGCTCGCCGAAGAGCGCCAATTTAACACAGAGCTGATTGCACGGCGACGGGCTTTGTGTCATGTCAACCCCCGCCCCCCCCGAACACCCCCCCCCCCACCCCTCAATCCGCAGCCCCACGTCCCCCCCTCACCCCCAGCCCGTTCTGCTCTTCAGTTCCAGCATCCCCTCCCTGCGTCTGTCTCCACCGCAGTTGTCTCTGAAGAGATGACAAGGTGATGAATTCCTCCGTCATTGGGGCTGAATGAGATTGCCGCCAAAAACGCGAGCGCCTCCATCCACTTGCCCCCCTAGACCCCCCCCCCCCAGCCCCCTAGCACCCCCCCCCCCCAGCCCCCTAGGAACCCCCCCCTCAGCCCCCCAGCTCGCTCTCCTTGGACGCCGTGCCCTTTTCTCACTAAACACTTGTTGATTTATGGGTGCTCCCCTCTCAGGAGCATATGCCACGTTTAAGAGCCGTCCAGAGGGGTTATGCATTTGTTAACTATTTCAGGCTATTGTGCTGGGGGGGCCCCGGGTTCTCCTCTCGACAAGGGGATGAGTTTGGTGCCAATCCACTCCTTCCCTCCCTTCCTCCTCACGTTAACCTCCGTGAGAGAAAAATTAACTTGAGCACTCAAACTTTACATAACATTACATTGCAATTACCTCGCAGACCTTCCAGAGCGACTTGTTGAACTTCCTTCCACGGTGTAAAAATAGAACCATTTTGGAAACAGCGACGCCCACTTCTGTGCGTGTTGTTTGCACTTCTTATTTTGTGTGAATTCGTTGGAGGATATCCAAAGAGACTCACCCGTGGGAACGCACATGTGGACTATGTACGTGTGATTGTGTGATGTTCTCTGTGATCACTGGATGAAGTGCAGCCTGAGTTTATGTCTGCGAGTAAGCTGTGTTAAATGTGTAAGCATCTTTCTGTACCATGAAAAGAGCTCAAATAAATGTTATTATTATTATTATTATTATTATTATTATTATTATTATTATTATTATTATTACTACTACTAATAATTCTCATAATGCAAAATTGGCAGGTAATACATACATGGCCATAGATTAAAAATTTTAAAAACTAACCTAGAGCCCTAAAGCCCTAAATATGTAAACTTTTACATATATACTGCCATAAAATATGGCACTATAATGACAAATTTATAAAAATGCACCCCACAGGGAGACGCGCAATTTCCCCTTGCGTCTCCCAGGGAGAGGGTTTCGGTTGGTAGGATATCCTTCACCTCACCGCACGTCAGTGAGAGTAATTGTCCAGGAGACCGCAGGTCGTCTGAGCCAGTTGTGCAGGAAGTGCTTTTATTTCATGTGATGGCCGTGCAGTGCAGACGGTGGAGTGGAAAGAAACAGCACCGGGCTGAGGCGGGGACAGGCCTGCTAATGTGAATGAACAGCCCTAATTGGCAGAAAAGAAAAGTAAGCTCTTAAAAGTTCTGGTGTCAAAGGTTTCTTGTTGAGCACTGAAAGCCAGCGACAATCAAGCAACAAATGTTGACACGCTGAACGATTATAGGTTCCAGATGTTTGAACTGAAAGCCTTTTTTAGAAATCCCACAGGCAAGTAAGTACGTGCCTGGTACCCATTAGCCTTTCAGTCAACGCTCAGATGCGTGTGCTTGAGGAAGCATATCAGACCTGGCTCACTGAACAAGTCTCTGCGAGAGTGCATCCAGTATGGTGCTCTAAGCAGATCCATTTTGAGTGTACTATACCTGTTCAATGTGTACTGATGGACCGTAGTGTCACAACCTGGCTCGAAAGGCCATGACAAAACAAGGAGACCACAGGATGAAATTACGGTGAGAATTGTACTTTATTTAATTAAACAAAAACCACATACAATATAAAGGAGAAATATGTGGTGTGGAAGTCAGTTGTGTATGCATGAGTAGGGATGACTGAAAAGCATCATAGCAAAAGTTGCAAGGTGCGACAACTCAGATAAACCAACATACCGAGAGAGAGGGCATGTATACAAACATGCTAGCATAGAAATGGAGAAAGAAAGCTGGAGCACTCTGCAAAAGCCAGGCAAGCAGAGCAGGACGGCCGGCACAGTGGAGCCCCTTCTGGAGCCAGCCGGGCTCACTTCCTGGTCAGTTTCCTTCTGCATCATCCGGCCCACGGTAACTCAGCCCTTTAGCGACACTGGCTATGACCTTTCAAGCAAGAAGTGCAAAGAGCAGGCAGTGACGTGCGTGGCAGGCAGTAATGGGATTTTACACATTGCGTCCGTGCCAGGGTTGCATAATCACAGTTCATTCTGGGGTGGGCCGGCTCATGAGTACTAATGAACTTCTACTCGTATGGAGTTGGGGTCATTGCTCAAGCAAAATAACTGTTCAGCAGGTAAAATGTCACACGTGAACAAATTAGTACCAGAAGCGTGTGCTTCTTGGGATCCAGGTTTGCCACCTTCCAGTTTCCCTTTTCCCCTCCAAATATTAACGTGAGAAGGGTGATTTTTTTTTTTTCAAAGGAGTCACACCTCTGGTGCTTCGTGATGAAAGCAGTGCTCATCCCATGGATCACCACCGCCACCCCCCCCCCTCCCACCTCCAGCCCCAGCAGCCTCCATTGCAAAGACCTGTCACTTCTAATGGCCTTTTGGCTGAGTGGGCCGCTGTAGCCCCCGCTGAAATAATAGCCCCTAAAGAAAGAAAACTAATGCAGCTTAATACTCTTTAAAAAGGTGGAGGACAATTAAAGGAGTGTTCCCTCCAGAGGTTGGTCCCCCCACCTCCAGCCGAGCCCCCCCTCTTCCCCCCGGCCCTACCCCCCCTTCACCAACACTCGCCTGCGTAGTTTGATGAAGTCTGAATGCAGCTTATCGAGGGGTCAGGGACTGGACTCAAATTCTGCGCTGAATGACAGACCGGTGCAAAGAGGGCCCGGACGCGCTTTATCACAGGGCTCCTCTGTCTCTTTCAGACACAGGCAGATTTTCTACACTTGTCTGCCCCCGAATGCCTTCGCGCAGGCCTGCCTCTCTGCGTGCTGGTGCTGCTGGTGCTGCACGTGGGCCCTCTCCACTCCTAAGTGCGTGCAAAGGCCAGAGTGTGTGCGTGTCCGTTGTGCACTGATAATTAAACTTTAATAATATCGTAAGCGTGTGGAGAGCTTGTGTATATGAGAATGGAACGAGGGGGCGTGCGTCTCGATGCAAGTGCATGCCTAAATCATATCGTTGCCAAGCGACTAAATCATATCGTTGCCACCAGCAGCCGGTAGCCTCGCCATAATAATTTTCAATAATGATTCAAAATAATGTTTAGATAGCGCTGTGCCTTGGACCTATGGCTGCAGAATTTCGGCTCTTTGCCCGATCAGCTGAAACCCCGGTGGCACATGCATTACACGGTGTGTTATTTTGAATCCCTGAAGCAAGATCATTTCTTGATTGTGCCACATAATTAGCCATTGCATCACCCGAGGGCCGAGGGGTTATATTTGGTAAAATGTCTTTTGCTTCACTGCACAACTCCTCTGGGTTAATTGGAGTTCAGTCTGCCTGAACCAGGTGCATGTGTGGAACTGCTGCATTAGGAGAAGCAACAGCTGGCCAAGATATACAATTGCACAATCCAAATCTGAATGAAAGGTAATATTTGTGTGTTGCTACAGATCTTTCTGTGACTAGTAACCGCAAAGCAGAAGTTGGGAAAATGACAGCGCTCTTTGTCGTGCGAACGTCTGCGGCAGTGATGGCTGTTGAGTCACACATTCAACGTGCGGTGTCGTCCTGGCGTGGGTCTGTTATGCACACAGCAAATGGCCGATGACACTAAACAGTTCGACACACTAGAGTGGTAATGAAGATGCCGCCAAAAACCGCTAAACAGGAGGCTGTCGGCTCCTGTATTCTGTCCATCCTCTCTACTGCGGCATCGTGGAGGTCAGTTAATAGCAGGAGGCTCAGTTGTTGTGTGTGTTTACATATTTTTGCTTCTCTCTTTTATTTATATATTGAGTTAAAATTTACCTTTATATGTACCTTAAACACCTGATGATTAAATCGTTTTTTTATGCTGCATTTTTTAGTTCAGAAGTAGATTTTAATTTCAGATGACCAAATACCAGACAGCCAGCAGCTACAATGTTATAATGTTATATGTATATATATATATACATGTATATATGTATATGTATATATATACTGTATATAAGCACATATCCATGCACACCGGGGAATGCCTCACCAGGCATTGTATTCAGCAGACACAACTAATAATTGCAATGAATCAGGAAAAATCAGAAAAATTATTACATCTCCTGAAATTCCAGCATAAAGATGTATTCGTTTAAAACACATTTGCATTTGGACTAAAAGCTGTGCTCCACAAGCATTTTAAATAGAAAGTAGCATAATAAAACTAAAATATATCACTCTCAGAAGGCAACATTGTTTGTTATTTGCATGAAACAGATAGCTACAGAGGACCTTCACTGATACAAATCAACTCCAATCAGGAGGCAGAGTGTGGATTCAGCAAGCTCGTTTAGCTGAGCAGAGCTAATTAGAGAGGAGTTTCAGATGAGAGCTGTTTTTAAAAATGAGAGGTTTTTTTTTTTTGTCTGACTTCCTCTCTAGTTCAAACTGCATCTATAGAGCTTTGGAGAAGAAAAGCCAAGAGGAAACCAAATAATCTTGAACCTTTCTGCACCATTAGACATTTATCATAACACATCATTTTAAGGGTCTGTTGAGTATGTTTGTTTACCCTGTATCACTGGGTCTCAGCACCTTATACCCAGCATTCTATGACTTGCTGTGTTTGGGCAGCACTGCTGTGTATTGCACAGGGGGCTGGATATGTAGCTCAGATGTCGTTGGTTAATCTCCCAGGGTCAGGCACTGCAGTGGCATCATTGAGCAAGGCACACACACACAAGGAAACTGTTTAAAATTGAGGCTATGTAGTACGTACATCACACAGGATAGCCACGGTTGCAAAACAAACGAATTCTTCATGGAAGGACGGGCAACAAACATCTCTGCTTGCATCCGCCCCGTCTTTATTTCACCACTTCTGCCGCCGTAACTCTGAAAGACTACCACAGACCGAGCGGGCAGATGCCCGCAGCTCTTCCGTTTTTTTTTTTGTTTGTTTTTTTCTTTTTTTTAAAAACTTTTTGTTAGGTTCAGAGGGAGTCAGAAACCAAGGAAAAACAGTCTTTTAACTGATTGGCCGGTGGGCTGTGAAACCAATGACCAATGACCAGCCCCCCTGTTTATTCACCCCCATTCTGCAGCGCAGAGCTTTCATGTGTTCAGAAACATTTTTTTGAGAAAGAGGCAGAGCTGCATCAATCCTCTCCCCCCCCCCCCCCCCCCCCCCCCGCCCCCCCCCCCCCGCCCCGTCCCGTGGAAAAACTAACCACAGCGCTTCTGCTGCCTTTGATGGTGGGAAATTAGGAAGTGAATCACACAGCGCAGCTTCAATCAATGTCCTCGTTTCGTCCAAACAGAGGACGATTGTCCACTTTCTGAATAGAATGTTTTGTCTGGGATAGGGCACACACAAGAATATTCCGAGTCACAAAAAAAAAAAAAAGGAAAACATATCACAACATATTGGGGCTCAGGTTTCCATTGTCCCACCTGTAAAACTATCTGGGAGTTGCGTAGTGGTCCCTTTCAGTCGGACCAATGCTATTTTCCTAAGCTCTTATTTCTGTGTACAGAAATGCACAAGTATAAATTGCTCTAAATTTGTAAAAAAATAAATAAATAAATAAATAAAGTTTCATCCATGTTCACCTGAAATTTGGTGTACATACACATAATTTTTCGCAAAAGAACTGGATTTTAAGCTGTTTTAATGTGTGTGTGTGTGTGTGTGTGTCTGTGATACATACGCATGGTTTAATGCGTTTTACCTCGTACATACCACAGATGAAGCAGAGCTGGAAGATGACTGTGGGAAAAGCTGGTCCCAGCATCTGGTGCAGGGGGCCATGGGAGGCATCTCAGTGAGCAATGTTAATAACTCACAAGTGGCGCGGGCCGGTGGCCACCCCGATTATTAATGTGTCTCTGCACCCGTGCCATTCGGGCCGGGGGGGGGGGGGGAATTCCTGCCCCTAATGGGCGGCAGCTGGACTGGGGTTTCCGGGCCGACAGCTGAGAGCCAGGCGGACGGACGCTACGTTTGGCAGATGCTTTCATCCAAAGCGATGTGCAATCAGTGAATAGCGAAGGTTTTTGCTAAAGGCTAACAACGGCCATTCCTATCACCGTTTTTACCTTGTTTTTGTATGTCAGTGTGCTTCTGTAATGTGTGCATCTCTCTCAAGCTAGGCCTGGAGAGGGTACCTAGTGTGTCCAGTAGTATTGACTGACTGTTTACATTTCTTAATGGGAAAAACCAGCACACAATATGACCAGGGCTACGTTTATACCGCCTGGTAAAAGTGACCCAATTCAGATTTTTTGCTCACGTGTGGCACAGATCGGATATGTACTATGAACGTGTGAAGAGGAAAAAAGCACGTTATGTATATTAGGTCATGTGCCTTTTAAATATGTGGGGCAAAGTTGCGGTATAGTCCAAAATACAGGGGATGTTCATTGCAGACCTTAGCCACTTTGAAAAGCAATAGCTTGAATTATTTTTTCTGTCTCATTTTGCGTCCATTGTATATGGCAATACGACCGTGACGGTGTGGTTGTTTACTTTCATATAGTTAACCAAACTCTCCTGTATGCATGCGGGCTGTTTCCAGTGTAAACTGCGGGCACAGGTATCGGACATGGGTCACTTTAAAAAGTAGAACAGGTAAACAGGGGATCGAGAAAATAGGATATAGGCAAAAAATCGGAACTGGGCACCAAGACCTGCAGTGTAAACATAGCCCAAAAGTATCTGGACACCCCTTGGTCTGGGGATATTTTTCATGGTTTAGGCTAGACCCCTTCAGGTGAAGGCAAATCTTAAGGCAATGACATTCTAGATGATTCTGTGCTTTCCTGTTTCAGCACGACAATGCCTCCAGGCACACAGCGAGGTCCATATAAAAATGGTTTTGTCAAGAATGGTGTGGAAGAACTTGAGTGACCTGCACAGAGCCCTGACCTCAACTCCATTGAACACCTTTTGGACCAATTGGAAAGCCAACTGTGTGCCAGGCCTAATCACCCAATCAGTGCCCGACCTCACTAATGCTCTTCTGGCTGAATGGAAGCACATTCCTGCAGCAATGCTCCAACATTTACTACAAAGCCTTCCCAGAAGAGTGGAGGTTGTTATAGCAGCAAAGGGTCTACTAACTCCATATTATTGCCCATAATTTTGGATGAGATGATGGATGTCGGGTGCCCACATACTTTGGGCCATGCAGTGTATCTGTGCTGGAGAGGAAGTGGCTGAACTGATGTGAGGAAGAGGGAAGAGCACCTTCAGTTGCCCTCCTGCTAACATCTCTTTCACAGGGTAGAGGAACAAGGCGGTGATTGTGGCAGGGTGCCAGTGCCTACACATTGGTTTTTATAAAACAGAGAGTGAGCCATTTTGGGGAAATACGACTTCCTCTACTGAAAAGATACACCAGAAGTCCAGCACGTTTCTTTGCAGATATTTAAAGACTCTTTTTAAGAGGCTGGAAAGCTTTGAGAAAATATCCCTGGATCGCTCGCACTAAAAACACATAATATCCTGGCAGGGTTGGGGGGGTGGGGGGGTAGGGGTGTAATACAAAGAGCCTTTCTTTCTTTCTTTCAACATGAATGACATAAAGCGACGGAAGATGAATAAATAATCCTTATAGAATGAGAAAAGAGGGAGCCAAACAGCCGCTTCAGAGTCCAGCGAGCTCGTGTTGTATTCGCGAAAGTAAAAACAGAGTCAGAGAGGGGAGAGTGCAGGCCACAGACAAAGGAGAAAGGCTCTTTGTGTTTCTGTTTTAACCCCCCCCCCACTCACCCCCCCCCCCCCCCCCCCAGTGCTTTTAATCTGTCCCGCTCCTTTTACCTCAAGTGTAGTGAGCTACTGCTTTAAAGCTGACCTCTGCGAGGCACCGTTGGTTAACTTCCACTTGCCCCGGGAGTATTTTTAAAGAGCACCTTCTCCCCGGTGTGTACATGGGGGGGGGGGGGGGGGCGTGGCGGGGGGGTCGGGGCCACAGGCCGCAGCCTTGGCTCGCGCCCAGCGGGGCCCGGGGGGGGTGGGGGGGGGGGGGGGGGGGCAGCGCTGGCAGAGAGACCGTGAGAAACAGGGGGGCCGACACCCAAATGTCATCACAGCTGCAAAACTGCTGAGCACAAAGGCCTAATTACAGAAGTATGTGCCCCGCGGCCTCCCCACAATGAAAACAGAGACGCGTTTGGCGCGGCCCGGCCGGCCGCTACCGGAGCGAGCGCCGCGGCCGGAGAGCGACTGGTCCCCGCGCCGCGCTCCGCGTGGGATTTACTACGAGAGAGGAATCCCAGAATTCCACAGCTGCTGCCAGGCATCAGCACATGCTGCGTGTGTGCGTGCGTGTGTGCGCGCGTGTGTGTGTCTGTGTGCGTGTGTCCCTGTGTGTGTGTGTGCGTGTGTGGGTGTATGTGTGTGTGTGTGTGCACGTGTGTGTGTAGCCATGTGTGTGTGTGTGAGAGAGAGAGAGAGAAAGGGCAGGTGAGTGTGTGAGTGAGTGAGCCTGAGAGAAGAAGGGAGAGAGAGAGAGGAAGGAAATTTGAATCATTATTACAAGGTGAATGGTTATTATACTGCACTACAGTCTGAATCCCAAGTGTTTTATTATCCAATTTTATGGTGGAGAAATGAGCAGAGGGAAAAAAGTAGTTAATCTATAACTAATTTTCATTTTTACAAATGTAAAAGGATAAAAGTTATTTGGCATATTTATTTTTATCCACAATTTCCGTGGAATATTTTTATTCACGTGACCTGAAAACTACTAGAGGGAAACAGAAAAGTCGTATTTCAGACAGCTAGACGTGCGTGTGTATGTGTTTCACAAAAAATAAGCAAGACTGAGTGAGCATCTGACCTTTCAACCCAACATTAGATCAACAATGATTCATTACAAGTGTGTTACACAGAGAGGGAGCATCACCTCAACATTCATTGGTGGGGAACACTCACAAGGGTGAAAAAAAATCGTCCACCTCTCATTGCAGCATCTCTTTCATACATAAGTGAAATACTGATGTTTTCCCAGGTTGGCTTGTGTTCTTCAAATGTTCTTCAAACATAACAATATTTTAAATCACATGCCCAGCAAACAGGGTAAGGAAATCTTCTGTATACAGTAGGTGAAGCACGTTTCCTTCGGAAAATCAGCCTCAAAGTCCGAATGCCAGTGTTAATGGAATGAACAGAAGTGCTTGATGATTCAAACCACAACAAAAAAAAACTGCTATCCTCCGACGAGACTCCGACGATTTTAAAATAGTAATCACTGGGGTAACCAGCATATGAACCCAGCGTATGAACTCATTCAACGCCTCTGTTTTCCTCACTGAATTGAACAATCTGCTTATTGAATACAAGTTTCCTATTGAGAAATCACCGCTTTCATTTATTTATTTCGCAAAATCCACCTCCTGTTCTTCAATGAAACAGAACAACCGTTTCTGGAAGCCCTTGAAAATATGGAAACACGATACTGCTGTTATCGGACCCCATCTGAGTGTGTTTGGACTGGTGAACAGCGCAGTTTAAGAGGGGTTTTCGTACATACTCGCGGACAGGAAGTCAGGGACAAGCCGCGGGGTAGGAACCGCGTAAACAATCCGTGTGTGTCCCATCGCTGGCCTAATCTGAGCCAAACACCACGAGTTTACATTAACATTTCTTAAGCTTTACAGCTCCCTTTTTTCTGTTTCAGCGCAAACAAGCTAAGTAAATACATTCCAGCACGCACATAGGTATAAAAATGTGCTGGATTTTCGCTGGTTATTGTATGCCATTTGGGGGAAATTGCTCTTTGCCAACTGCATATTTCTGTTGTTGAAATGTATCTATGATTTAAAAAAAATATCAATTCTCTCATTCAGTATGAAAGGGTCATTGTAAATTTTTTTTTTTTTTTAAACCTGACCAGAAATCAGATGCCGCACGTTAGGAGGGTATACAAAGTTCATTCAGAGATGTAATCCGGTCACCAACGACAATTCTTTCCCCTCCCAGTGGAAACACTGTCTGGGCCTAGCCTGGGAAAGTGGACTGAGGCATGGACAGCTGACATTACCAGTGCCACCCACGCACTCTCCAGCACTGAGCTACTGTCAGTGCATAATGGGACACACAAGACAGCCCTTCACTGACCCCACCCACAGCTGCATACTCCTCCGAATGGCACCATCAGATATAGATGAAGAGGCATCGGGCTGTTTGTCTGTCCTTAGTAGCGGGGAAAGTCCCCGCACCCCAAGCAACTCGCGTAACTGTCCACATCAACTGTGAAGTGCGTATTATCACGCAAATCATATCTACTGCATGTACAGTATGTCGAGAGGGCATATGCAGAACTGTTGTCTAACTCGTAAAGGAAGTAAGAGGACTAGCAAAGGAATCGTTAAATTAAATCTAAAATGAGAATTCGCTTTTTAGAATGAACATTCGTGTTTAAACGCCAGACAGATCGTTCATCATACAGCTACAAACGATATTACAAGAAAGTAAAGCGTGATTATTACTTGAAACATCTACTACAACACCTACTATAGCCTACGACACGATTTATTTACCTGTTCGCGCTTAATATTTTATCGTTTGTTTTGGTTTAAAAATCTAAAGTTCCTATATGGCGATCATTTTTTCCGTGATTTCTGTCAGCTTCTCGTTCACTCCCTCTCTCTCCGCAGCAGCAGCTCCACAATAGCGGCACGCGCTTGGGCACGCGCTGTCAAGTTGTGCCGGTCTCTCGACTTCCGCGCATGCTGGAACGGTCGCGTGTCAATTCCCCTTAACGCTGCGGACACCGAATCTCACAGCTTTTCATCAGTACAGCGCATATACTCAATGAAATGGCTTTCGAAATGTTATTGCTATTTGTCCTGAGGTTTGAAAGCAGCTTAACGGCTTCATATTTAAACGTTGTGTTAACGTGATTTTGCAATATAGATTGAAACTATTTTCTTGAGGCTAAACGTATTACTTGCGTTTTTACATTCACTGCCCCCTATCCACTTGACTCAATGTAACACAAAATCAGTTCTGAAGCAGAGGGTATTGCCAGTTTTGAAAGGTATGCTGTAAATTACAGATTTGATAGAAAAGCTAAAAATAGTAGAAACATCTTCTCAAAGCAAGATAATAATCACATTTACACAAAGATTGTAATACTAAACGGGGGACTATATGAACTGTATACGTTCATTATATAATGCCACTAGATGAGAGCATCTGAACAGTAATTGTAATGTAATTATAATATAAGTGTATTTCCAGTACATTGCTGTGTATTAATTTTTTATAATACATCTTGTTTCTTCTATTCAAATATGTCTCACTGAGACAAAAGCAGCGATAATAATACATTTAGAATTATACTTCTATAATAAAAAAAGTTTTGCGGTAATACAATTATTGGTAGGCCTATGTGTAGTTAAATGCTGATATTGCCAAAGGAGCCTTCCACTTTCACAGAAAGAAGAGAGGGGAGATCTAATTTGATGGATCGAATTAAGTCTTGTTTGAAGCCTAGAGAATTCTCAGCCTTGTGACTCTTGGTTTGCATCCCGAAAAGAGAAGTATTTCTTCTGTTAGTCTGGGAGCGGATGGAGAAGCCCTGCAAATAGAAGCAGACTGATATTAAGTCTAATTTAACCAGTCACAAATCCAGGTAGATGGTACAATAAGATGATATAAAATTGTTTATTTCATCTTAGCCTTTTACTACTTCTGGGTTTTCAGCAGTAACATTGCCTTTTGTAAAGAACTCCACTGAAAAAAATATGCATGGGCCATTATTTGGCAAACGATTAAAATTATTAATTTCTTACTGATTTTTCTAAATATTATTGAACTGTGCTTTAAAGATTCGGCAAAAATCTGGAATTTGGAAAAAATTCTTCAAAACTGAAGTTTAGAACTAGACATTAGAAAGAATGTTCTTTTTTATTCTCGACACATTTTACAGATCTATTAAAGTTTCATAATTTACATGAAACTTGACGGAAAAATTGTTGCAATCCGTGTATGTGCATGTGTGCATGCGCGCGCGTGTGTGTGTGTGTGTGCGTCTGTACACACGCGCCTGTGTGTGTGTGTGTGTGTGTGTGTGTGTCTGGCTAGAGACAGTTTGAAAGGTGGCAGGAGGTAGAGAGAGCCTGCTCTTGTGCCTTTCAAGGTGTGCTATTTGTTCAAGGCTGTCCAAACATTTACAGAGCGCTGGCAGCCCAGGAATGCACAGGCAGGGCTGGGGCCGAGAGCCCCAACCGTGGGAAACCGCTGCTCTCCGCAACCTCTGCCGGCAGACGCGTTCCCCCTCAGGCACAGTGTCAACACCGCCCGCGCCAGAGATGTGTGTGCGCGATAGCAGCAGCTCCCGTCACACAGCAGCCACACACGCAGACACACACGCGCCGTCACACGCTCCCAGCAGAGCGGAGACACGGGGACACACACACGCACACACACACTCACGCATGCACGCATACACTCATACATATACATACACACACACACACACATACACTCATACACCTACACGCACACACACATGCACGCACGCACACACGAGCACACACACACACACGCACACACACACTCACGCATGCACGCATACACTCATACATATACATACACACACACACACACACATACACTCATACACCTACACGCACACACACACACACGCACACACACACACACACACATGCACGCACGCACACACGAGCACACACACACACACGCACACACACGCACACACACACTCACGCATGCACGCATACACTCATACATATACATACACACACACACACACATACACTCATACACCTACACGCACACACACACACACACACACACACATGCACGCATACACTCATACATATACACAAGCACACACCCACACACACATACACACACACACAAGCACACACACGCATGCACGCACACATACGCTCATACACATACACACACGCACAGAAACACACACATGCACATGCACACATGGGCACACACAAATGCACGCTCACACATATACATATAGGCACACACACATACATACACACACACATGCATGCACACACACGCACGCACACACGCACACACGCGTACTTATACACACATACGCATGTGCACACACACAAACACACACCCACACGCAAACATGATAACGCGCACACACACACAAACACATATGCACACACACACAGGCAGACATGCAAGCACACACACACACACACACACACACAGGGTAGAGGAAATTATGGACACTCCCCCACTTGGCACGGCGGTGAATGTTTCTCTCTGTGGACCTCAGGCTAAGCATCGCCCACTGAGTCCCCTCACCACACCCCTTCCTCCCCGTGTCCGAGACACAATAAACAGTACACAGGGCTTACCACCCACCACGCAGAGCGCTGCTGTATGAATGACGACCAGATCAAATCCCAGCGACGCTGCTGGGAAAATGCAAGCCTTTGTTTTTAGCGTAATGGACTGTCGACTGTTTTTAGGCATACTGGAGAATAATGAGCTCTTCTTCGAAATAGCCACTAAAATGAATCAAGAGGAGAAGGGGGAACCTTTGCTTACTGAGCAATGAACATATCCACTAGACAGAAAAAATCTTGCTTAAAACCCTTTGTGAGATAAAACGAATCTGCTCTTTGGGAGGTAAACACATTATATGTATTATGTGTATATGTATTATATGAATTTGCACATGGGTGTCTGTATGTGTATGTGTGTGTGTGTGTGTGTGTATGTGTGT